>NC_134410.1:62352805-62652805 GCF_038048845.1 Mixophyes fleayi | reverse complement strand
ACTGTTTGCTGATTCCTATCCGCTGCCTCCGTGCACTACAGTCTTCCAAACCACTTCAACGCTATTACATATCATTGTGACTGTTTGCTGATTCCTATCCGCTGCCTCCGTGCACTACAGTCCTCTAATCCACATCACGCTATTATATTTCACTGTGACTGTTTGCTGGTTCCTACCCGCTGCCTCCGTGCACTCCAACCTTTACTTTACATCCACTCACCTGTTCCTCATCAAGTCCGTGAGCTGATTCCTATCCGCTGCCTCCGTGCACTACAGCCTCCAGCCTACAACTCGCCTGTGTTCATCATCGTGACTGTTAGCTGATGTCTATCCGCTGCTTCCGTGCACTACAGCCTCCAGCCTACAACTCGCCTGTGTTCATCATCGTGACTGTTAGCTGATGTCTATCCGCTGCTTCCGTGCACTACAGCCTCCAGCCTACAACTCGCCTGTGTTCATCATCGTGACAAGTTAGCTGATTCCTATCCGCTGCCCCTGTGCACTGCAGTCTCTTCTCAGCTCTCCTGTGTTTCCTCGAGACTGCTGCTCTCATTGCCATTCGCTACTCTCCGTGATCAACAGCTCCTGGTCTACTCTGCTCTCCCGTGTTCCATCGCTACTGACACCTATTGGTTGCTACTGGTTACCTCCGTGTACCGCAGAGCCCTGCTGCTGCTGACCGCGCTATCACCCATCTACTGCTGACCCGCTCTCCACACCTTCACGTGTCCCGCTGGTCTACCCTCCTGTCAGCATTGGATTTATATCTCATCAACTACTCCTCTGCTGGATCATCTCCACTCTCCTGGGTCCTCCTTGAGTCCAGTTCCACGTGTTACTGATTCCTGTGGAGTCGTGTCCCTGTTGGTCTACTTATCTGTGCGCTGCACCTACTAGACCGCTGCCTCAGCTATCCTGGGACTTCTCATCCAGCCGGCCTCCTGCCGCTCAGGTATCGCTGCACTCCTATCTGACTGCCTGCTTCTGAACCACGGTATGCATACTTCTCATTGACTGTGCTGGTGTATTGCATATCTTGCTGGACTGTGTTGGTTCTCCTCTGGAGTCTGCTATCCGCTGAGTCTATTGCCATCATTGACTGTGTTAACTTGTGCTGGACTACTTCAAGAGACTTTCTATATTTGCAGACCTGTTCAGTCATTTATATATATATTGTGCATGTTACTGTGGATCGTGTATAAGGTGCCTGTGTATATCCTGTGTTGCAGCCTCTCCCCGTGCACCTCCTCACATATATATTCAGTGGTACAACTTGCTAGTAGCAGACCACTGATCCCTGTTTCCAGTATCACCTGTTCCAGTATCCTCTCACATAGCAGTGGTACAACTTGCTATCACAGACCACTGACTCCCCGGATACCTCCACTTGGATTCCATTCCTTCACTCAGACAGCGGTACCACTTGCTATCCGCAGACCGCTGACTCTCATCACCTCCTCGTTTCTGTTGGACATTCCTCCTCACTATAGCAGTGGTACAACTTGCTATCGCAGACCACTGACTACCTTCACGTGTCCTTGTCCTACAGTTCCTCGTGTACTATTACCTCCATATTACCAGTGCTGCTAGTCATAGACTTTCCTGAGCATCTCATCATCTGCTGTTTCCTGTTCCGTGATCACCCAGCTACCAGAGTACCCTATTACCATCTACATTGCTCTGGTAAGCCTATCACCTGGTGATCCCTGGGTAAAGACTCCTAGTGCCCGTGACAACAGTTTAGGTGTGATCTAGTCCGAGCTATTTGCCAAAGTGGAAGCATGAAAATACAGTCTTAAACAGGTAAACAAATTGTTGGTCATAAAAAATGCTGCAATGGAGATCATTATATGACATTATTATACATTCCAGGATGAAAAATTGAGTCACATTACACCATGTCCCTTGTCCACAAATGAAATAAATTGAAGATGCAATCCTAAAGATCAGACTGTCCATGCGCAAATACTGTATAGGGTCCAGACACATTAGAACCCCAAGCACCAGTCTCTGGACAGACCAGACCAAACTTCATTGAAGTGTTGCAGCCAAAGGAACTGGATCAAGAACCCCTCTTTATATCAGTATTTTTGAGGAAAAAGTGAAGCCATCTATCTAACAACTGGCATTGTGTCCTTGCAGAGTTTAAGAGAAATATGAAAGTATTAGGGAGTTAGAGTGTGTGGATGGAAATATAAGATAGCAATCAGCAGGATTTCTAACTATAAGTTTTTTGTTGACAGCCAAACTTTGTCACCAAATTTAAAGGTTCTTCTCTGTGATTACTATTCCTTTGAAGAGAAGTGGATTATATTTATTCGGACCAAATTCCAGATTTGTGAGAGGTGCTCAACTACAAAACTGGTTTCTGCGAGGGGAAAATTAACAAGATTTGGGATGATTACAACACACAAAATGAAAGAAGAGGTTTATTAGGAGCTTGCTGAGGATTATTATAAGCGTATTCTGCCCATGCTAAATATTTGGCTAAATCAGATTATTGATCAGATGTGTAATAGCTTAAAAATTGTTTCAAGGATTGGATATTGCTTTCAGATGGAATACAAAAAGTATATTCCCAATAATTTGAATAAAGCTTACTAAAATTTTGAATTAAATTGGGATCTTTTCTGAGGCACTACGGGCCTGGTTCACAAAGGAACATAAATGCTGATACTTGTCATGTTTTGCATTAAATTGCAATGCACATGCCCAGAACCGGACCGTACGTTGGTGAATGCAAGAACATCCAATTCCGACTGCCTACAATTTCAGGGGAGGGAGGGGGCGTGTGCACGTAGTCAATGTACAGTAAAGGTGTTCCAAGCGCAAGCAGCAACATCCGATTCAAGGTTTGGGCATCTGTAAGGTATGTGTTTTTCAATCGTATCAATTGTACCAACTACAGGTCAGATGTAAGTCATGAACGATATTGATGATGATCGCGTATACATAATAGAACATATCTTTGCAATCAAGAGCAACTGTAAAAATGTGTTTTATGTAGACATTAATAACATTATGATAAATATATTAATGTTATATTTATTATATATAAACTTGCAATATAAGCAGAGCATACCTAACCCGTATTCATCAAGTGGGGTTTCTTCAGGTCTGCTTGTAGTTGAATACAGTGTATATGCCTGAATTATGTGCCGTTTTTCTTTAACAAAAAGCACAACACGTTGTTTTTGCATGCCTTAATGAATCAGGCCCTATGTTGGTAGAAATTCCAGGATACTTGATCTACAAATATCATGTCAATTGTTTGGCAGAAGGTAAATGTGGTAATTGGGACAAAGAAATACAGGGTGAGTCAAAAGTCGCAGTACACCCTTTTATTTCAAAAACCCTACAGGAATTGGGCCGATAGGCCGATTTTAAGATGGCGCCCATGTTTGGTACATACGGTAAAAGATAGACCACGTCACCCATACCTTACTGGAGTATTCAGGTTTCCCAATTCCTACATACATTTTTGAAATAAAAGGGTGTACTGCGACTTTTGACTCACCCTGTACATTGACATTTTGCTGACATGATCACCACCCAAATCACAGTAAATCCTTTTACTGAAATCCATAGATCTGTGAATCCATATTTCTTTGGGTATGAGAAATTGTTGAATGAAGCAGATTGAGAAGATTTATTCCAAACGCACACTTCACAAGTTTCATTATATGCCTTGATATACCTTCTATAACTAGGTCACCAAGCTATGTTAATATGTAAACCGACAGACCTATGGTAGCCTGGGTGTGCGGCCTGTTTAGAGTCAGGTATTTCTTTAAAGGTAGATAGATAGAGGTTTACAATGGTTTTGGAAGCTTGTCGGATGGACCGGGATTTGCTAATCTGCGAATTACTGTGAGGTTTTTAAATGGCCATACATTGAATGTGATAAGAAAAACATCTTGTGATTTGTGGAAGTCTGAAAGAGCTCAAACCACACACTAAACCCATATGTAAATGAAACATGCCACTTTACTGTGTGTTTTGTGTGTAAGCAAATAATTAAGTAAAATTGAGCATGGAGCCCTCTTTCCCCCTCACAAATTTATCAACCAGTCCCAGCACCAGACCATGGGCATCTGAACCCCCTGCTATAGTAAAAATTCACCTCAGACTAGACCGTGTCATGCTGGTACTTCTTTGCCATTCCATTGGTCCAAGTATAATGAACCACTGCCTCTAAAAGATATGTTTATTATGCGGTGGTTCCATCCAACTGGCGATTCTCGGCACTTTGCTGCAATTTTTTTAAAATGGCAATTTTATTACAGACAAAACCCGATGGGGTTTGTCTTTAATAAAATTGCCATTTAAAAAAATGACAGCAAAGCGCTGTGAATCATCTGTTCATCGGAACCACTGCCTAGTAAATATACCCCTAGAGAGTCCTGCTCATTATACCAAAAATTTTAAAATAGGTCAATAAAAAACACAGAGTTGTAAAATAAGTTTAATTCAATAGTCCCCAAACCCTTTGTTAACCATTTTATTTTAGTAAAAGCTAAAAAATCTTTCTTTGTCTTTTTTTTTTTAAATGTTTAATAAGGGTCAAGAGGGCTTTATTCAATTAAATTTTATTTTACAACTCTGTTTTTTTATTCACTTATTTTTCACTTTTCAGTATAATGATCAGGAACCACAATCTTTATATTGAGAGTGATGAGGTGGTAAAGTGGACACTCCAAGGGTGCCAATCTCCTTTATCCCAGTCCACACAGCCCAGGGGGTTGGGAAGAGCCCAAGAGCTTTTCAGTGTAGGGCTGGTTACACCTGGTAAGGGGTGTAATGCTGATTTAATTTTTTGCACCCCTCCATCCCCCTTCCCTCCTACGGAGGCATCAGGCCTGTGTTGACCAGCCTGTGGATGTTTTCCATTATGGTAAGAGGGCCCTACAGTTGTGAGACTACCTGTTGTAGTATAAACCAAGTAAGGTTGCCAAGTATTGATTCTTATCTTGTGGTTTGGCTTGGGTGTTTGCAAACCACCTCTTGAAACATTTTGTGTTTTGTATTTGTCTAAAATCTCAACACAGACATTGTGCCTCGACTTTAGGCAGTTTTAATTCTTACAATTTCATCTGCAGTTTTGCCATTAATGCATTGCACATTTGAAAACCACACTCTCCAACAAAAATGCCAGCTTGACAAAACTGCTGATTGATAAGTCCTGGCTTGTTGAATTTGGAGAGATGCAATCAGAGCAGCAACTATTTGATAAGTAAGAAACACAAATATCATCTAGCCCAGGAGTCGGCAACCCCTGGTACACGCACCAGACATGGCACACCACGCAGTTTTACTTGGCACGCTGGAGCTGTTTGCAGTAAAACTGTAGATGGATGAAATGGCTCCTCACAGGTTCCGTTGCAGAACTGAAGATGCTGTGTTATTTATTATTTGGGAATACTATTACTTTAATGTTGGGGCTGGAGGAAGGTCTAAGTATTAATCTTGGGTCCTATTGATTTAACGCTGGGGCCAAAATAGGGTCCCCAACATTTCAGGATCAAGCCGCAACTAAAGAAGCCAGCAGCCACAGGTGGTGAAAGTGACAAGAAAAGGTCGGACAGTCTGTCAAATGTTCTGATTCTAGTGGGACAATCCCGATTTTTGGTGACTGTTCTGCCCAATTTAAGGGGCAGGTCAAGACTGTGTACTCTTTATATGCACATTTATGGTGCTAGCTGTCCTTCGTGGGCTGACCACTCCCACTCTAGTGTCTGGTCTTGCCTCTATGTCTATGATGGCTGGCCACACCCCCTCTGGTGGGCCCCTAGCGTTGCAGTCCCCCGGTGGCCCAGTCCGACACTGGCTGTCTACATATATTTGAAAGCAAACTAGGGCTTCTTATGTGTGCCATAATGTGAACTGGGGGCACAACTATGTGGCATAATGTGGATTGGGGGCAATACATTAATACATCATATATATATATATATATATATATATAATGTATGTGTGTGTGTATATGTACCACTGGCACGCCTGTGCTTGACTAGATTTTAGCTGGCACAGTTATAGAAAAAGGTTGCCGGCTCCCTGATCTGGCCTGTTTCAAATTCAATCTTCGAGGCTTCCATATGTTGAAGGTTTTTCTTTCTATAAGTATGCACCAAGACAGTATACATCAACAGTGCCTTCTAGCTAATGGCACCGTTCTGGGAATGCCCATTTGACTGCTAGCAGTTTTCTGTTATCTATGTCACATTTCTTTTTACCACAGGACACTTTCCTGGAGAAATAAGCACAGGTGTGAAATTTTATGAAATCCACTTAGTTATCTCACCCATTTGCCAATCAATCAGAGGATTATATTTACCCAGCTAAGGAAGACCCAAGACTACGGCTGGGTACACACCACAGTGTTTTCTGCCAACTATCAGGCCAATCACCCGATAAACGTTTGTTCAGCCCGATTTTGCATCGGTGTGTACACTTAGACAATGAACGATAGTCATTCCAAAGCACCGACCATTGTGTGCTTGGATTGTTCAGCAGAATGACATCCTTCCAATCCTGCAGTGTGTATGCACTCACAATCAGGATCTCCATAGAGTTTACAGAGTCATGATCTTTTCAGCCGATGGTTATGACAGATGAAGAGCACAGATCTGAAGGTAAATCTTTTTAAAAATTTATAGTGTGTGCACAAGAATTAGCATGCTGATCAGGAATTTTTTGTTTCAGTCGTTAGTAAAATCGTTATTGATAACATATTGGTCAGAAAATTCTGTAGTGTGTACCCAGCCTAACTGACTAGATGGAGAGTCAATCAATTAACAGGATGTATTTTTAAAATATAGGTTATCAACAGATCCAATCAGCCATAATCATGGAGGAAGCAGGAGACCTTATATCCGCAGACACATGTTGCAAGAAAACTTGTACTCATCCCTGAAGAAGCCTAACCTAAGGAGAAACCTGTAGGATTCATTCATCATTTTCATCTTCAGTGCTCCTCATCTGGATGTCAAATCAAGCCATCATCATCAACATTTATTTATATAGTGCCAGCAGATTCCGTAGCACTTTACAATTGGTGTCAGGATCTGTCCCTCCGTGGCTGTCCCAGGACACCCGCCTGCAGTTGCTCCTTCTGTGCTTAGTTGCTATGCAACAGATGGCATGTTTCCAGCCACCCAGCTGGCAGAACCAAGCATGCGCCATCTGTTGCTAGGCAACGGGACGCGATCTCAGACCCAGCGGTGGCTGGTGACGTCTCCGCCACCGGTAATTAGGATCTCGACCAGCACTATTTAAGAAAGTCCCAGACACCCTATGGGTGCCAGATTATCAGGTCCCACCTCTACTCCAGCATTCCCTGTGTACCATATTGACTCTTGGTATTTGAGTTCAGCTCGTTTCTGACTCCTCTCTGATTGTTCCCTTGCTGCTGTTTCTTCGTGAATTCTGACCTTGGCTTGTTTCCTGACTCTTCTATTCAATCAGTGTTCTATTCAGTTCGAATTGAACTCAGACAGGTTTTCCTCTGAAAGGACCAAGGTAGCCTTTATTATTTCTCTACTCTCTGGTCAGGCATAGGCCTGGGCTTCACCCCTTTAGGAGCACGATGATCCTATTCTGCAAAGTTCCACCAGGTTCATCGATACCTTCCGTAAAGTCCCTGACAAACACAAACCCGTATCCTCCGCTGCTTCAGGCCTGCTGAACCTTCACCAGGGCTCCCTTCCTGTGGGGCAACATGCAATCCAGTTTTGTTCTCTGTCTTGAATTGGCACAATGAGGCCCTGGTCACTACTTTTTGGCAGGGTCTCGTTGATCGAATTAAAGATGAGCCGACTTCCAGGGAGCTTCCTTCGGCTCTGGATTCTCTTATATCCCTATGTATTCGGGTGGATCCTCGTTTTAGGGAACAAACCCAGGAGAAGGACCATTCCCAATGTGTTCCTTCGCATCTAGCGCCCCAGTTTCAGAACCCGGTTCTTTTTCCAGAAGAGCCAATGCAGATTGGTCGCTCCCGCCTCATGCCTGAGGAAAGAGAGAAACGATTCAAGAACAAACTCTGCATTTACTGTGGGGATCTAGGACACCTACTTTCCGCCTGCCCGAAGAGGCCGGGAAACGCTTCCTCCTAGCCGGTAATGGGGAGGCTGTACTAGGAGTGAGGAGCCCTTCTCCCTATACTCCTATCTCTCTCCTATCAATTTGATAATAGGGATACCAATTCCCAAGGCGATGTCCCAATACATCTGTGAAAACTTGGAGCGTGGCTTCATTAGGAGATCCTCCTCCCCTGCTGGGGCAGGTTTCATTAAAAAGGAGGATGGATCGCTCCGTTCTTGTATTGACTATCGTCACCTCAATGCTATTACTTTGAAGAACCGCTACCTATTGCCCCTTTATCACCAAATTATTTGATCGCATTAGTGTCTCCAAGATATTTACCAGGCTGGATCTTCATGGAGTGTATAGTCTTTTTCGCATATGCAAAGGGGACGAGTAGAAGACTGCCTTCAACACCAGGGATGGGCACTATGAATAACTGGTAATGACCTTTGGGTTATGCAATGCCGCAGAAGTGTTTCAGGCATTTATGTATGAGATCTTTTGTTTGGCCTATCACTGAGCAGGAGGGGGGATGGATCGCGGTCAATATTGATGGTGGCTGGTCCCGTGGAGGGACAAATAATATTAGGGGTGGTACTGGGAGCAGGAGCAGAGAACTATATATCAATCTGACACCCTGGCCCAGAGCTGGATTAAAGCTCTGGGGGACCTGGGGCACTTTAGACATGGGGTTCCTGTTATGTAACATGGTTATCATTTTAGACAAATTCTAGACAATACACAGGCAATACATGTGTGCACTACTGTTCGGTGCACGCAGCTCTGCCTTCACGAACAGTACAGTGTGAAGCAGGACATACCTCCCAACTGTCCTTGCAGTCAGACCAAACCCTGACTAAGTGAGACAATCACCCAAATTCAGGACCGTCCTATCAGATTAAGGACAGTAGGCAGACAGTCCTGTTCTCTCCTACCGGTTCTTTTCACTTCCACCACATGTGGCTGCTGTTGTCTTAGCTCAGTAGCTGCTTGTCTGGATACTGGAATGTTGGATGCCTTATTTGGAAAAAAATATATGGGTACATGAAATTTAGAAAACTCCCTCCATCCCCAACATTAAAATAATAACATTTACATTTGCTAAATAGATCTATTCCCCTCCAAGCAGCCCTGACATTAAATTAAAAGCAAACACATTTAATAACTCTGCCTATTTCCCTCCTTCCAGCCCCAACATTAAATTAATAGCATTCCCATTGATTATGTAAACCTCTTTCCCTCCCTCCAAACAGCCCCAGTAGTAAATTAAATAGCCTTTACGTTAAATATAACCATTTACCACAACCATCCCAGGCATTAAATAATTCATATTCACATTTAATAAATAACCCTCCTCCTCATAATCAGCCCCATATTCAATTAATAGCCCCAAACCACCACAGCATTAAATTAAGGGTCCGTCACCTCACCTTAAGTAGGCCCCACTATTAAATTAAATAGCACCCCACAAATAAAATGGCACCCATTTAATAATTAGCCCTCATCTGCACTCCAACATAAAATTGTCTACCTACCACAATAAGACCTCCCCTATTCCGTCACACACTATATTAACAATTGTTCCCCAAGTGTCAGCATGCCCTGGCCATGGGTATGCTGGTGCTTGTAGTATTACAAGCACCAGAATGCCCAGGCCTTTAATGGCAGCCTGGACTTGAAGGGACCTGTAGTCACCAACTCAAAATGGTGTATTTTTATTAAAATCACTTTTATTACACCACGCCCAATGCCCAGGGGTGTAGGAAAAGCATAGTGCTTTCAGCACTGGGCTGGGTCCAACTAGGGGGGGTGGGCCACACTTTGTTTTGCAGACCCCAAATACTTAGGGAATCCAGCACCATGCTGACCAGTCTGGGGCTGGTTTGTGATTATGGCAGGGGGACCCCAGGCTGCGGGTTCCCTTGTTATAGTGCCACCTGCTTCGGCTGGCTAAGCCTAGTGTTAGTTATAGCATAATCGGGGGGATCCCACGCTTTTTGCTGGCGCTATATAAATAAATGATGATGATTATGGGCCTGAATTATGTTCGGAGGAAAGTCTGTTTGTGTGTCGTGTCTTGCATGAAATAGCTCTGCGCATTCTCTGAAACAGAATGAACACCAATACAAATGCAATTGCATAAAACTCATGTCTGAACTTAAATTATACTTATAACTGCTTGCAACTTGAGATGCAGAACAGGGTGTGAAGGGATGGACTAATGTATCTGATTGAAGTCTGATTTGAAGTCTGCATGGTTTCACCTATATCGTAAGTACGCTTGATTTCACCCATATCGCCTGCACCAGCTACAGGACAGGTGTAAGTGTCGACTGATAGTGATGGCTGCATAGACTTTGTTTTATAAACTACATGTATGCGTGCCAGTTTGCAAGTGAGATAAACTAGGCATTTTATGTGCAATACCCATTAAAACATCTTTATTTGGGGGGACGAGGCCTAGTCATCTATGGAGTAGTATGTCTTGCTGCGTGTGCTACGTCTTCACAATCCACTAAAACATTTTGGCTCAGTGTCTCTCTGGTCGCCGGCTGCTTCCGAGTGGCTTTCCATTTGCCCTCCTGCTGGTATCCACAGTGGTCTGCCTCCAGGAGCTTCAACATGCCCGTTTGCTAATATGCACTTTTATTGCTTTTGACTGTATGTATACCACCTTCGTATGGTAGCGATGTCCTAAAAACGCTGTGGAAAATTTACAGTGCTTTTTCGTGACTCTCCTGTTGTTTGTATTGGATACTTCAATAATGTAATGGACAAAAACGCCAGTCCTCTGCCTTTACTGGTAAACTTTGCTTTTTAAGGCCTGATGTCTGGAATGATTCTTGTCTTGTGTGTCGATTTGGACACCGTAGTTCTATCCAATTGTCCTGGTTTTCTTCCTCTAATAATACACTTTACAGAATAGATTTAGCACTTTTATCTAGTTTAGCAGGCACCATGCTGTGTGTGTGTGGTACAATATAAGCTGCAAGGGATTTCTGACCACACCCCTATTTTATTACATGGTGACTATAATATTACTAGGTGAAGACCATTGGAAATTTAAACCATTTTGGTTATCTCTCACGGGGGTCGACTCTGAGTTAGTTGCTCAGTGGGAAGGCTTCTTTGCTGTAAATATTTACACGGCAAGGTTGTCTGGGATTTTTTGAAAGGTTATATCCGGGGTACTCTGATAAATAGAGTGGCATTCTATTTGGTAACTCAATCCACAGACTCCCGTCACAAATGGCTTTCTGCTCAAAAAGAGTGGACTGTCTACCAGCTAGACCAGCTAGACAAAGCATAAGCTGCTCTTCAGCAAATATGTCCATTATGTAGAGGCGGACAGGGCTGGGAGCTTTCTTGCATACCTGATGCACACAAAAGGTGCTAATACTGCTGTTCCTGTAATTGTGGGAGGTGTATGCTAGAGATGTGCGCATACCCCCGTGTTTTGGTGTTGGTTTTGATTTTGGTTTAAAACCCATCTTTGTGTTTTTGGGTTTGCCCAAAATTCCTCATATGTTTTTGGGTTTTAATAAAAAATTGTGAAAAATAATCATAATCAATGGGTAAAATCATGTGATTTTGAGCTCTTTTTGTTCCTACATTGCTATTTATAGAATTGACATTCATTTACAATCATTAGCAGTCTATGTTCTATTGATCTCTTCACAACTGTGAAACTTTTCACTACTTTTGGCCAAAGAGTGCAGCGAGCTGGCTGGCTAAAATTAATGACAGAGCAGCGTCAAAAGTACTTTGCAGTTTAATAAAAGACACCATCCCTATGAAACACAGTGACATAAAGTGACACAGTGACACAGTGGCATAAAGTGTGAAATTCCACCTTGTTACTACCTCTTGCTGTTGGTATGGTAGGTCACTTTTTGGAAGCTGGTGCAATGATCTAATGTGGTCGCTGAATGTCGAAAATGGCCAGAAATATTATGGACCACAGACAGCATCTACTGCAATGACCTCTCTTTTTTTTTTTTTAAACTCACAAAAATTTTTGTTACATTTTCCAAAGAAAAAAAGTATACAAAAACAATTACAGTTCAAATGTAAGCTAAATGCATCAGGTATCATAAACACATACACAAGAAACCAAAACATCTAGGACAGGTGTACAATACAACCTAAAGGGGAGAAGTGGGGAGGAAAGGGATTTGGGGGGGGGGGGGGGTCACCTGGACCCGGGGAGTCAATAGAGTACATAGAGAGCCTTTTGCATGGCCGGTCAAGGAGGGGCACCATGAACCTAACTGGATTCTGAGGACGAGGCCACAGCCAAATGGGTAGCATAGTAGCTGTGTTGAATTTTTGCTATAATTTTGGGGAGCCTGGCTCTTCCAGTGTTGAGCTATGGCCGCTCTTGCGGCAATTAGGATACGTCCCACAACATAACGGTACTGAGACGGAAAATCTTCTGGATAGAGTTGGAGAAGGGCCAGAGATGAATGCAGTGTGATAGCCAGTGAAGATATTCTTTGAATTAATCCAAAAACTTTGTCCCATAGAGGCCTGATTTTGGGGCAGGTCCAGAAAATGTGGAAGAGGGATCCAGATTCCCTACACTGCCTCCAGCAGGACTGGGAAACCGTGGGGCAAATTTTATACAATTTAACTGTGGTGTAATATAACCTATGAATCATTTTAATAAACATTTCCGAGTGGTTGATACATCTCGTCATAGCGTAAACATTTTCGAAAAAATGGTCCCAGTTCTCATCTGTCAGGGGGTGACCAAAGTCAGATTCCCATTGCACTTGGACTTGCAACTTACAATGCTCAGATGCTGTCGGGAGATATTGGTATCAGGCGGATATGCCCCCAGCATGGGAAGGTGAATATATCAGAAGCTTTCCAAGCAGTGGGTGAGAGGGGGGAGCCAGGGATAGTGGAGACTGCGTCTGGATCCAAGGACATACCTGGAGGTATTTGTAGAAATCAGAGGCCAGGATTGAGAAGTGCTCCTGAAGAGAGGAGAACGGAACCACAACGTCCCATTCAAAAAGGTTAAAAGGCTTGGGCTATCCAAGGGTCCAGGCGCAGATCCGGGATTAAAGATGCCACTGCAAAAAGAGAGAGGTGAGAGGAGGTAAGGAAGAAGTCCTGAACCACCTTCGCCATCTTATCCCAGCATGCTAAAGAGTCCCTAAAACTATGTAAGATGGACACTGTGGGTGGCCTATACCTCCCATATAAGCAAAACAAATCCTCTATTGGGAGTAGGGATACTACAAGGGCTTCAATATAGATCAATAATTTGCAAGGGTAGAAACTGTCCAGTCCTTAATCTGGTCAAGCCTTGCGGCTTGTTGGTAGAGTTCTAGGTCGGGGCTGCGAGGCAGCCTCTTAACTTAGAACGAAACAGACATGACCGAGCTATCCTAGGGAACTTGCTTCTCCGCACAAAACGCAAAGCACTCGTGTAACACTTATTGAGTATTTGGTGAGAATTCAAGGCTGGAATGGATTTGAACAAGTACAAGATTTTTGGCAAGAGCATCATTTTGAGCGCAGCTGTCCTTCCGAGCCATGAGACTTCAATTCCACCCATGAGGTAGTAAGAGCTATGAAATGATTCAGGAGTGGAAAATGATTCTAGTCTATGAGGTCTTTAGGGTGGGATGGGATATAGATTCCAAGGTATTTTAGAGACAAGAGACACCAGTGAAATTTATAAGTGGACTGGAGAGAGAGAAGCTTATCTTGCAGTAGTCCAAACCCCTAAACCTCGGATTTAGTAGAGTTTGCCTTGTAATAGGAAGCCTCAGAGAATGCTCGGAGGACTTCCTGCAGGACTGGCAAGGAGGTCTCAGGCTTGGTCAAGTACAGAAGGACATTGTCTGCAAACCAGCAGACCTTATAATGCATATCTCCAATCCGGGTGCCAGTGATAGTGGATTGGACGTTGTCTGGATGTATTCCGCCAGGGGTTCCATCGCAAATGCGAAGATAAGCGGAGAAAGCAGGCAACCCTATCTAGTTCCATTGGTAATATCAAAAGGGGCTGACAGGAACCCATTACTGAGAACTCTAGCTAAGGGACAGCTATATAGGGTGTGGATCGCCTGAAGGAAGAAACTGCTAACCCCAAACCTGGCAGGGGCGGCCCTCGGGTACTCCCAATGGATCCTGTCAAACGCCTCCTGGCATCCAGTGGAAGTAACAACAGAGGTTGAGACGAATTGTGCGGGTTGACAATATATTGTGTCAAAGTCGTATAATTGGATGAACGAAAAGTATATTGGTTAATATTGTTTTATCGAGCGATTGCACTCAGCATGCCACGCTACACAGGGCATGGTGCTATCACGCGGTAAAATACGCACGCACACACTCGCACTACAACATTTGGTTATTTGTATATTTCATATTTATTAAAGGTTCCAATCCACATTCATTTATTAGTAAAATGTATTAGATTGTATATTTATTTATTTATTTATTTATATATAATACTTTAGTAAAGGTTTTTATGGTTCAGGTGTTTTAAAAGATAAAGAGTTTGGTCTCATATTAAAGCTTATTTCACCAGCATTAACCCGGTGTGGACGGAATAGCGATCGCATCTAGCGATCGCAAGATACAAGCATTATGAGATTAATGCTCTTAAATACTTTTGTGTGGGTCAGTTTGAACTGGTCATTCAGAGTCAAATAATGGGAACAATAGGGTGGGGGATGTTCCCCTCACCCTTTGTAAAGATCAAATGAACTGACCTATAACTTGCAAGGAACTGGAATGCCATCAAGCCTGGACCAATGAAGACCTCACTAAGAGTTGTAATCTGTACAGTATATACAAGCATGTTGGCTTTTGTTAGCTCTCTTGGAAGCTGGAAAATGTGACCGCATGGCTGCATTCATTGCACCTGAGTGAAACCTATAAGGAAGATGTAATGTATTCGGTGTTTTATACTTTCCTGTTTTAATGTAACATCTTTAACAGGTATCATGTATTGGCTGTATTGTACTTATATATTGAACTGCAAAACAAATTGATTTTGCTAAATAAATTGCTTGTGCTTCGGAAACAAAATACAATCGCTTGGGCAATGCTTATTTGAAAACGATAGAAATTGCTTTAATAATTGATAGCCCGGCGTGTGCTATCTAGGGCTGGTCTGCGCAACACAAAACCAACCTGGTCTTGGTTGAAGAGGCTTGGCAGGATTGGGTTGAGCCTATTGTCAAGTAGCTTGGCAAATAATTTAAGATCTGTATTTAAGAGCACAATTGGTCTGTATAGTTTTGACAGAAGGCTTGGGCCTTGGCTGTCACGATTATGTAGTCTTTTGTTTGACTAGTACCATTTGTCCACATGTCCGCATTTAAATGGATAGTCGGTACAATGACATTTTCTAAGGACTGAAATACTTTTTCTTTAACCTTCTTGTACAGCTGGGGAATTAAGAGAAATGGAATTGAGATGGAATTTGGTAGCGTGGACACATGAGCTCAACTAATCGGCTAAAATCGGATGCATTGATGATGGAATTTGGACGCACATTGAATGCTAACATAGCTGTGTAACTATTCAGGTTTAAAAGCTGAATAACTTAAATGTATATTTTTATTTTTATTTTTTTGTGTATGGTGGGTGTGATTGAATTTAGGAAAATAACCCTGCAATAGAAAAAAAAAAAAAAAGACCAGGTTTTTTTAAACAGTCTGAAGAAACTTTACTTTTCTCTTTATTCCATGCATAAAGTACAGCCAGGGAAAATAAGTGTAACAAAGAAATTTGTTGTGTCTATGCTAATGGCTTAGATTCAGGAATCCTAGAAAAAATAAATAAATCAGTGTCTCTAGACAAATGGTCTTAGTTAATTGACCCTGACTGTAATGAGGCTATATAGCCTTAGAACAATACACAAAAGACTGGAGATAGGGTTGCTAAGGAGTTATTCTGCAGTGAATGAAGAGACAGAGAGTTTTGTTTTTTGGTTTGTTTGTTTTGTGTTGTGTTGAGTTTAGGTTCCTGTCACAGGTCGATGATAAGAATTGAAAGCAAAAAGAAATATCATGTTTGTTTTTTTATTTGAAACTGACTTTATTTTGTTTCTCTTTTTGTAGGTAAGGACAAAGAAAGAAGTATATATTGTGGCAAGAGCCCGCTACTGCAGAAGCACACGCGTACAACTTCTTCCTTTTTATGGTTCTTTATTGTCAGGATGGTAATAATGTTTTGACACCGTATACCTGCACAGCAATTATGGAGACCCTCAACGCTTACTATACATAGTCCAGCTCTCTGTCCAGATCAGCCAGCTAGCCCAGCGTTGATCTCCCTGAACAATGAAACAAGCAGGGTTTTATACCTGACACTCCTCCCACAGGCCTAGCTTGATGGACAGGTGACACACTCACCTTCTCTTTAAAAGGAAACGCCCATCCCTGGCTCTGTTTAGACTATCGGACCCACACTGTCTGTTTGCTGAGAGGAAGCAGCTTTTAAATCATGTAAGTAAACCAATTTTAAACTACACATATGTTTTTACCTGGTTTAATATCCACCTAGGTACATAACTATGCCAATGTATTACTCTACTTCCCTGCTTTCTCTGCATATTGCCAGCTAAATGCCTCATTTTGTTACAATATACTTTGTTATTATGGGGATTACGAAAGAAGTACAAAGCTTTCCCTTGAAAGACAAATTAACAATAATTTATTTGGTTGAGATTCATTATTTAAAAAGAAGTGTGCACATACTTCGCTCTAATGTTGTTTTATGTATTTCAGGAGGACACACATGAGAGATATAAAGTATGTGTCACAATGGGTAAACATTGCACTTCTCCATTATAGTCATGAGATACTGAGTTCCATATGAGCTAATGACGCACGACACTGGATTGCATGATTGACGTAAGACCTCCTAGTTAAGTATGGGGAGGGGTCATAGTTTAGCGAATAGCTAAGGAGATTAGTGGAATAAATACAGCCATTTTCCCATAGTGTCCAATCCAGCTGTCATGTTTGCTGTAAAATCTCCCTTTCTGCATGTCTATTTGTTTTGAAACCCTTGTATTCAAATCTTTGTATTCTTATTATACGTTTCTCTCCTATTTTCTCATTCTTTACATCTATGCTAGTATCTCTCACTCTTCTCTTGTATAGAGATACAAAAAGACGTAGACACGGTCTCAGTAATGGGGCTAAGACATTTTCTTGACATAAGACGGACTCAGGGATATACACACTAAACTGACATGAGTTACAGAAACAGTTAGGGTTTGGTGTTAAGTGTATAGAAGCTGCTAATTTTAAGCAGAATTTTTTTTGTTGTGGAAATATGATTCATGTGTTTTTTTAAGATTGCATATCTGCTTTTTGCCTCCTGTGCAAAGTGTGCCTTTATATTTATGCACAAAGGGTAGATGTGTGGATTGCTGGAGGTTAGACATACAGATATGCATCTCTGTGTAGAACATTGGAGTAGGATTTTTGCCACAAGATATGACATAATGTGAAACCCTAGAAAATGTAGAATTTTCGTGTTTTATATTTTTTCACTGTTAGATAGACATGTACTGGATACTGTTATATTTGAAGAAAGTGTTATAGCGATAGACCCCTTTGCCCTTCTCACTTAGCCAAGTAGCTGAATGTGGGGTACTGAAAATGGCATGTGAGTTGGCAGAGGGAAAATCGATTGATATACATTGGCCTTCAGCATTTTTCTAGTCTAGGGGGCGACGTTGAGGTGACTGAAAAATCCTTTATAGCAATACCAGCACATGAGTAGGACACTAAATAGAGGACTTTACACAGTGATACACTTACCAACTGAAGTAGCTGCTAGTAAAATCCACACTCACATACACACGTCTATGCATGGCTGTCACACCAGGGCGAACATAGCTGTCAAATAGACAGCAGGGTTGTATGTGACAGCTGACAAATCTATGTTTTGTTTTGTTTTCGTTGTATTGTTTTAAAATGTGAACACACACACACGCACACATACACATATTGGTTAATATATGAAGATTTGTGTTACCTGAAGAATAAACTGTCTGGAAGGTGAAGAGATGTGGTTAGGAGTCTGGCGGACCCTGGAGAGATGGACAAGGTAGACCAGTAGCTCCCAGAGTGTATCTCCCAGACCCAGAGGAGGCAGCACATGGTCTGGTTCAGCTGGGTACAGAAGGTATGTGCAAGCTGATAAGAGTATATTGGGGTGCACCAGACGTTTCTTCTCAAGCTAGTAGGAAGGCAACATCCTGTCTTGATTGAGAGAATGTCAGGAAGATGATAACAATAGAGCCATCCCATATCCCTCCTGCAGATGGGTTTTTCTCCAGGTAACACAAATCCACGTCATCCAATTACCACCTTGCAGGATCCTCAAGTATACACTGGTGTACCAATGAAATATGTCTGGGTAAAGGTGTATTGAAATGTGTCTAATGTATTACTGTGTCATACTCAAAGCTTTTGTTATTCAATGTGATAGCCCTAGAGTTATAATAGGTGATAGGGGTATTCATGTTATTGATAATAAATGTAATGTATGAGTAGTGGTAACAAATTACATACTTTTTGATTAGCCACAAACCAGTGTGAACATAAAGTAACGGTACTAGTTAGAACGAATTGAATAGAATGAGAGTTGGAAATTGATTGAAGTGGCTGATATCTTTGGCCAATAGTCCTTCCCCGCTATCAAGATCACTCCTAGGTTGCCTCTTAACCTGTTGACTTTTGAAATGTTCTTGTCACAGGCACTAGGAGTTCTACCCAGGATTCACCAGATGATAATGCTTACCAGAGGGGCGGGGTTTACACAGCGATCCTCTGGGCAGTAGGGTGAATAGTAGGAACGTTATAAAACAGCAGGTGGAGAGAGAATGTCAATGGAGTAGATAGGAGTCAGCGACTCGCAGCTATAATGGTAGGAAAGTCAGCGACTTGCAACTATAGTGCAGAGGCAGGTATCAACCAAGAAGAGCCGGGCGGACGTGAATAGGTGAAGGAAGGTAACTGGAGAGTCAGTGGTCTGCGGATAGCAAGTTGTACCACTGCTGTGATGAGAAGACTTGTCCAGGTGCAGGTAGGTAGCGGGAGAGTCAGTGGTCTGCGGATAGCAAGTTGTACCACTGCTGTGATGGGAAGACTTGTCCAGGTGCAGGTAGGTAGCGGGGAAGTCAGTGGTCTGCGGATAGCAAGTTGTACCACTGCTGTGATGGGAAGACTTGTGCAGGTAGGTAGCGGAGGAGTCAGTGGTTTGCGGATAGCAAGTTGTACCACTGCTGTGATGGGAAGACTTGTCCAGGTGCAGGTAGGTAGTGGGGAAGTCAGTGGTCTGCTGATAGCAAGTTGTACCACTGCGAGGAGGTGAGGACTTGTCCAGGTGCGGATAAGTAGAGTAATAGTAATAGTCTATGGCTGTATGTATACAGCTGGAGAGCAGAGAAGTTTGTCCAAACAGATATGCAGGGTAACAGCTAATAGTCTATAGCAGGTATGTATACCGCTGCTGAGTAGAGAGGCTTGTCCAAAGCAGATATGCAGGATAACAGCTAATAGTCTATAGCGGGTATGTATACCGCTGCTGAGTAGAGAAACTTGTCCAAGGCAGATATGCAGGATAACAGTTAATAGTTAATAACAAGTATGCATACCGCCGCTGAGTAGAGAGGCTTGTCCTGGTGCAGACACAGCAGGAGAGCTGGGAGGCTGTAGCGGGTATGGGAACCGCAGATGAGCAGAGCAGGTAATCCAGCAGGAAACAGAAGACACGAGCAGGAGAGCTAGGAGTCTGTAGCGGGTATGGGAACCACCGATGAGCAGAGCAGGTAATCCAGCAAGAAACAGAAGACACGAGCAGGACACAGGGAACACCTTCAGAGACTCACAGGGAGTGAGAATCAAGATCAGGCAACGATACAAAGGCCACAGGTGCCTTAAATAGGGAGAGGTGATTGATCCACCAATTAAGTTAAAAGCAAGGTCATAAGATTTCAGGGATCCTGCACATGCGCAGTCCTATCAAGATGGCGGATGGCCGCGGCTCAGGACAGGCGCCGGCAGGAAGGAGAGAGAACCACGCACAAGAGCAGAGGCACTCACGGTCCGGTGAGTGACAGTTCTTGACCCCTCTTGGGATGAGTTTGTAACTGTTAGCAGTCGCGGCGGCCGTGGGCACCGCCGCGACTCTCACCTAGTTCCTGCAGGCGTCCCGGTCGTCGCTATGGCAACCAGGACGTCACTTCCTGCCTTTACCCAACCGTTGCCAGGGCAACGGTCGGACGCTTATTACAGGGGCGCTGCGTCCCGGCAGCTGGGAACAGCCGGGCGCATGCGCAGAAGCGCCCACAAGCCTGTGGGCTGATTAATATGGCAGGATTGAGCCTGCCCATGTGATTTCAGAGCTAGGCTCTGATTGGCCACTACTGGTATTTAAGGCAGTGAGGTCTGCAGCCTCACTGCCGGTTATAGCGTTCTGTCCTCAGTCCTGCTGCCTGCTTGTGCTATCCGTTTTGGTTCCTGCTACCTTGGATTTGACTACCCGTGTTTGACCCCTGCTTGTTATTGGACCTGTGACCCTTCTCTTCTGACCTTGACCTTTGCCTGGAATTCGGATTTTGCTTCTCTGCCTGTGAGTTTGACCCTTCACTTGCCCTTGGATATTGCATCTGTGCCTGTGACCTTTTGACCTAGGATTCTTCTTATACTACAGTCCACCAATCACTCCACTTCTGGGAACTCCTTTAAGTCAGTATACGCTACTCGACCCTCGGTCGACCCGCAGCCCAGTCTGTCCCCACCACTAGGGGCTCCAGCGAACACCTGGCCTTCTAAATAGTTCCCGAGTTTCACTGTACTGACTTGGGAGTTCCTAACAGTAACTGAGAGACTAGTTTAGACCTTGAGAGGGAAGTTAAACAATGAGACGGCAACCGAGAACGTTAAAAACACTGTTTCCTGAAAAGTTACACTAACTATCAGAATGTTGGACCGGGAGAGTAAGTTGTGGAACAGTAATTTCCTAGACTCAGGTTATTTGACAGACAGGTACCAAGTGTAAGCTACCAGCATCACGGCTTCAAGAGTAGCAGAGACACTGGTACCAATTTCACCCACTGCAGAGGAGCCAACACTCACAGAAGGGTCCAAGTGCACTCATGAATCTGTTCTGGAAGGCCGTGAATGCATATAGTAGCACCTGAGCCAAAGGCTAAGACAGTTGTCCAGCATGAAGTTGTAGTTTTCCTGTTCTGTGTTTCTCTCATCACATTCTCTTTTCAGGACGGTCAATTATTTTGATTATTGGCAGGTGACAGAGGCTGGTTCAGGTAATGATATTGGGGATGAAGGAGAAGTTAGTAGCACAATCGGTCTATTCAATTCAGGGTTAAAGGAGAATTTGGAAACCTTGGAGCTTGGAGAAAGTGCGAGGGGCTATTGTTTGAGTAGCATTATGTCCGTAAGTACGGTGACCCCATAGTTGAAGAGAGGTACATCCAGTGATGCCAGTCCAGTAATATTCAGACTTAAGCGGGCATCCTTGAGAATGATTATCATTCTTGGGTGGGTAAGGTTGTAGACCATAAAGTGCTGAATGTGCTCTGACGTGCCTCAGTGGTTAAATCTAGTAGGACTAGTTCTGTTTCCACTAAATATTCCTGAGGTACCCGAATTATGGGTGGGGGGTCACTAGGGGAAAAGTACAACACCTAGGTCCCTTAGTCTGGAGTCTCCCAATATTTGGAAAGCCGAATGTTTCATGTACAAAGAAACTTGAGTATTGGGAGACTGGGAAGAAAGAACAGACAATAGCCCGCCCACAAGTGTTGATTAAAAGAACTGATGACATTATTAGAGTATACAGTCTATAGAAAAAAGAAAAAATTGTTTTGAGAATTAAGACTCTCTATTATGATAACTTGTTTAGATCTACAGACAGCGTGGACATACACCAAGGGGGACTTACATTACAGAGCAATGAAACGTGGTACTGAGATCCTGCATATAACATCTTTAAGGTGATAGTTTATTATACTATCAAAGGGTAGAACTGTCGAAGTTGTATAATTGGATGAACGAAAGGTATATTGGTTAATATTGTTTTATCGTGCGATTGCACTCAGCATGCCACGCTACACGGGGCATGGCGCTATTACGCTGTAAAATACGCACGCACTACAACATTTGGTTATTTATATATTTCATATTTATTAAAGGTTCCAATCCACATTCATTTATTAGTAAAATGTATTAAATTGTATATTTATTTATATATAATACTGTAGTAAAGGTTTTTATGGTTCAGGTGTTTTAAAAGATAAAGAGTTTGGTTTCATATTAAAGCTTATTTCACCAGCATTTACCCGGTGTGGACGGAATAGCGATCGCATCTAGCGATCGCAAGATACAAGCAATATGAGATTAATGCTCTTAAATACTTTTGTGTGGGTCAGTTTGAACTGGTCATTCAGAGTCAAATAATGGGAACAATAGGGTGGCGGATGTTCCCCTCACCCTTTGTAAGGATCAAATGAACTGACCTTAAACTTGCAAGGAACTGGAATGCCATCAAGCCTGGACCAATGAAGACCTCACTAAGAGTTGTAATCTGTACAGTATATACAAGCATGTTGGCTTTTGTTAGCTCTCTTGGAAGCTGGAAAATGTGACCGCATGGCTGCATTCATTGCACCTGAGTGAAACCTATAAGGAAGATGTAATGTATTCGGTGTTTTATACTTTCCTGTTTTAATGTAACATCTTTAACAGGTATCATGTATTGGCTGTATTGTACTTATTTATTGAACTGCAAAACAAATTGATTTTGCTAAATAAATTGCTTGTGCTTTGGAAACAAAATACAATCGCTTGGGCAATGCTTATTTGAAAACGATAGAAATTGCTTTAATAATTGAGAGCCCGGCGTGTGCTATCTAGGGCTGGTCTGCGCAACACAAAACCAACCTGGCCTTGGTTGAAGAGGCTTGGCAGGATTGGGTTGAGCCTATTGTCAAGTAGCTTGGCAAATAATTTAAGATCTGTATTTAAGAGCACAATTGGTCTGTATAGTTTTGACAGAAGGCTTGGGCCTTGGCTGTCACGATTATGTAGTCTTTTGTTTGACTAGTACCATTTGTCCACATGTCCGCATTTAAATGGATAGTCGGTACAATGACATTTTCTAAGGACTGAAATACTTTTTCTTTAACCTTCTTGTACAGCTGGGGAATTAAGAGAAATGGAATTGAGATGGAATTTGGTAGCGTGGACACATGAGCTCAACTAATCGGCTAAAATCGGATGCATTGATGATGGAATTTGGATGCACATTGAATGCTAACATAGCTGCCATGGCTTTATTGATCCACTGTGCAACAGAATGCAGATTGTCATACTTGGTTCCTCTTGCAACGCTTGCTTCACAGACAATTGTTGTCTAAAACTATGCTTACTCTTCTTGGTCCCCAGTTACTTGAAATCTTAATACCCTATTTGACTTGACAAGGGTGTCCTCTCTCCCCTATCTTGTTTGCTTTGGCCCTTGTGCCTCTTGCATATATAATCCATAACACTCCCACCATTTGTGGGCCATAGGATTAGTATAAGGGAGGACAAAATGGTTCTTAATGCAGATTATATGTTGCTTATTCTATCGGACACAAGGTGCTCATAGGGTAATCTTTTCAGAGAATATATTTGGCTCCTTTTCCAGTCTAAAGATCAAATGGGACAAATCAAGTATTTTTCCATTAGGGTGTCCATGCCTGGAATGACCCCATAGTCAGCTCCCCCTGAAATGGACCTCCAGATTTAGTTATATGAGTAATATTTAGGTATATGGATCTGTAATAATGTATGTGATAATGTGCCCCTGAACATTCTACTGAGATTGATCTTCTGAAGTCTCAAATTCACATGTGGTGGAAACTACCTCAGTGTCAGGGAGGATACATTTTTATAAAAATGATCATACAGCCCAAGTTCCTTTATGTTTTCCAACAGGCACCTATTTTCCTGCCCTCCTCTCTGTTTAGCAAAATTGATCAGTTCATTTCCCTTCTGGTTTGGGATGGGAATAGGGCAAAAATAAAATTGAGTGCTTTATGTAAATCTAGGCACTCAGGTGGTTTAACCTTATCAAACCTTAGGCTATGTTACTGCGCCTCCCAAATGGCTCATTAAAAATGTGGGGTATAAGACCCAAATTACCAGGATCTCCATTGGGAATTGTTGAAGAAGGAAGCCAGCTGTCACGCTCCTCTCCAGATTTTATTGTCTGGTGTTTGCCCTAGACATTCGCCTCCCCTGCTGTTACAAGCTTTAAAATTTGGAACGCTGCCCATGCTATGCTCTACAGTAAGGGTGTGGATCCCTGTACTCCCCTTTTTAGGTCTTACTAAATTTGCTGATCTGAAATCATTGACTGGATGTTCTATGTGGTCAAGATATAATATATCTGCTATAGGACAATTACATGATGCAGGGGTTCTCATTAAATTTGCACAATTTAAAGCAGAATTTGCGATCCCTTCTACTATGTTCTACTGTTATTTACAATGTTGAAATGCCTTAATGGACTAATTTGAGTGGGGAATGCCAGCCCTTAAAGAAGTCCCTGTGAAAATCCAGTTGCAGCCCTTAGGTTATTCAAAGCTCACTTTACATATCCATATTTACTAAGTGATTATGCTACTAATAACCTTGCACAATTATGGAAGAAGTGGAAGGTGAATCTCAGGCCTCTCCAGGATGAGGAATGGGGAATAATTCTTAGTAGCTCCCGCAACTCGACAGCCTCTTTGAAGTTCAAACAGATTCAGATGTGTATTCTACACAGAACGTACCTTACTCCTTGTAGACTGGCTACATTTAGCTGTGACAGGACCACTTAATGTCCGAAATGTAATGACCCATGGGCCAATTTCTGGCATCTCATTTGGCAATGTCCTAGAATTTAGCACTCTTGGTCCAGGGTTATTAAGTGTATCAACAAAACTGGTGTATGGGTACCATTATTCTCGCCTGGCACCTGCCTTTTTGGTTTGCAGTTGGAGGATATAGTAAATAGAATGATGAGACAATACTTAATAAATGTATTTATGTTAGGCAAGGTCTGTATAGCAAGAGTGTGGTTGGCCTCTTCTAGCCCTCATGATCGTGATTGGATTAATTTAGTTAATAACACAGTAGGCCATGAACAATTTGTCTATACTAGTAGGAAACTTTATTTTATATATAACATGTGATGCCTGTTTGTCTGCAGTTACTGTTAGTAACAGCTAATTTAGTCTGTGTTTTGTTGAAAAAACATTTTGAAAAATAAAAATACCCTTGTTTTTTTTTAAAAAAATCTTCTTTATTTATGTATTTAGTGTAAAATAAAATATTACATTTCTCTTTCATATTTTTAATACTGATTATACTGTAAGAGTTGTTCATTTATAGCACAATTTTTCATAATTGTTTTGAATGTGCTTTTGATCTGCATCTTATTTTGCACAGATGCTTGTGTGTATACTGCAGTCTGTTGTGTGTATCTATGACAAGTAACTTTAACACCCAGTATTAAATCAAAATGTATGTTTGGATTATAATATGGTCGGAACTACGCACAAGTTCCGTGCTCTATTTGAATCGTGCGTCCAAACTTGAATCAGGCCCTTTACGCCCCTTGATTCCTAACTGGGTCGGATGAGTGGGATTATCTCTGTATGTTCTGCTGGAGAGAGGGGAAGGTGAGCATGTCTTTTGCACATATATGCTCCTTCAGTGCCAAACATGACTGCTCAACCCCCTCTTTTCTCTCCTTCCCTTCTCCATCTATGCTGAGAATTCTTGAAGGCCCGTGATATTACCACTATTCCCCCTTCAGGGGAAATCGCTCAGTTCCTCCTCCAGAACCAGCGTGACGTCCCCTGCTGGCAGTACGGCAAAAGGATCTGTGACAAACACCATGCCGCGGTCCTGATCTGCCGGCTGATTCCTATTGGGTGCTTTATCATAGTATAGGAAGTCATCCAATTAATGTATACTGGCTAGCTCTGAATGATCACAATACACTGTTTGCATTATGCTTAAGGAAAAATCCCAGGGAGCATACAATAGAGTAGAAGGACCATATATTTTCAAGTAATTTACTCAAATAATAGGCTCTACTATTAATGTTCGAGCTTTCAGACCTGCGTGACAGGCAGGGGAGGGCTGGCAAATTTTAGCTAGGGTGCAAAACTCGAGTCAGCAGCCTATTTTAAAGGAAAAAAATGCAGATGGATCAGTGACCCAGCCCAAGGTAGCCCATTATGGGACCGGCCCGGGGAGCAGATGCCTCCCTGCCCTCCAGCCCAGCCTGCCCCTTGTGACAGACTTATCTAGAAATCTAGAGCTTCATTTAGAGTTAGGGGCAAATCCAGCTAATGACTGCAAATTGCTCCTGGACAAGCCATGTTACAGTGCAAGAGGAGCAAATACAATTTTGTTATGCATACAGGGAAAAATGCTCGCTGCTTTTCATCATACTGGGCAGCTTCATATTTATACCGCAATATACAGATAATCTAGGATGTGCCCCCTCCCAACTCTACATCTGTTCGAGCCTTTTAAATTCCCTCCCCCCAGCACAACATGGTTTTGCCAAGATGCAATATGTCACCTCTTAGCTGGGTTTCCTCCTAACTCTAAATAAAGCGCTTATTTGTTATTTTCAAAAGATGGGAGGGGGGGGGGAGACAAACACGTTCACCCCCCAACAAAAAGCAGAACAATACTCAGAAACCTCCGATCTCTAAAATTGTATCAAGCTAGTTTATGTGTGTTACATCATTACGTGTATACGTAATGTGCCCTGCAAATATACAGATGGATATACAATAATTAAAACAACGTGCTTTGTCAGCTACCCATAATGTTTATAACTAAATGGTAATTAGCACTCACTCTGACACCTTTCTAAAGTATCTAAACGTTTCGTCTTGTTATATTTTTCCTTAAGTGATAACGTGATTTCTTTCTTCTCTTTCTTCCCTACGTTTACTTTGCAAAATCTGTTTAGTAACAACTCCCCTGATATATCATATCCATAGAAACAAAGAAATATAGTGAGTTTCTGATAAGTACATATGGCTGGTAAATAGCTGCAGGATTGCTCTCCCCAAAGACTCATTACTGTATCCAATGCTGGTGACCCTTTGACAGCTTTATAACAGATCTCATTAAGGCTTTCTGTATCCAAACGGTCTGGTTTATTTTTACCTCTCACTTGTACCATGCAAGTACAAATAAGCAGTACACAGAAGTAATATCAGCATGTATTTCTCAGCCTGCTTGGTAGAAAGACAGGTGAGTGATATCTACCTTTTACCATCTGCTCCTAATAAACAGGAGTCTGTGGGACAAAGAGCCCTGAGATGCATAAGCTTTGGCCTGCGTGGGTGGGACAATCTAGCCGCATTGTGACACACTTCTGTTACTTGTCTGCATAAATGTTAATTTTGTCACATATTTGCTATGAAATGATTATCTTGACGCTATTTGGACAAAAGTCATGCAGGCTGCAGATAGTAAAAGGACAAGAGAGATGTTCTACTATGATTCTGTCCAGCCATTTCGTCAAGGCTTTAACCCATTTTCTACTGCTAAGACTCAGAGCATGTTCCTCAGCCTGGGCAGAAGGACTATCCTGTCTCTGAAAGGGTTACACAGAATCTCATTATTAAGATGTTAACAGGTCACATCATAATGTAACTTGTGTTGATTTGACACATAATTACGGTGAATAAATTACTGCATTGGCAGGCAGATCCAATACCAAAACTATCAGTGGAACGACTGAAATTAATCCTGCACCATGCTGACGATCATCTCAGCTTCTTTATGGACCATTAAGTGTATATGACTTTAAGTTTGAGCATGCCAATTACATGGTGTTGATTTCATAGAGCAATCTAAGCACTGCATACTGGTTTAAACAGTGAATCCACATGACAATGGCTGTAGAATAAATGTGGTTGCTCAGATACATTTCTGAACTCGTCATTATTTTATTTCTTGCTTAGAAGAACACCTAAGAAATTACATTTATTTTAAGATATTATGTAGCATCATCTATTGGAAGTGGTAAACAAGTATGAATTTTATGATAACAACATACTACCAGGTGCAAGCACAAGATTTTTAGAGGGGGGTTTACAAATGCTTGATTTTGGATCACAAAAAAACACACATTTTTTGCAGTCAAGTTGTTTTACTGTAAATAACAAATACGGTTGCGTCACAAAGTGTTGCATATTCACATAATGTAAAATGTTATTTAATAACAGGATTGAGATTAAAATTATATTTTACATTTAAAAAAAATGTTTATCTACTTTCTAGTATTAGCCATTTAAAATAAATATATTTATTTATTATGTATGTGGCAGGCTCTTTTGCAGATATCACAGAGAGAATACATAGCACGGGCTGCTTTGACACAGAAATAATTCTGGATCTATCATCATCAGGTATTTATATAGCGCTACTAATTCCGCAGCACTGTACAGAGAACTCACTCACATGAGTCCTTGCCCCATTGGAGTTTACAGTCTAAATTCCCTAACATACACACACACACACACAGAGACTAGGGTCAGTTTGTTAGCAGCCAATTAACCTACTAGTATATTTGAAATGTGGGAGGAAACTGGAGCACCTGGAGGAAACCCACGCAACACGGGGAAAACATACAAACTCCACACAGATAAGGCCATGGTCAGGAATCGAACTCATGACCCCAGACAGAAGTGCTAGCCACTAAGCCACCGTGCTGCCTACATCATTTCCATCTAACACAGTGCTCTGCTGGGCCTTGTATAATGTATAAAGACAGTAAATACATTACACAACTAAGATATAAGTAAATAACACTATAATACACTTTCTGCTACTTCAAGAGAAACCCATCTCGGCTCTCTCAATTGTCGTGTGAAAAGAAAATCACAATAGCAAAGAAGATATAAGCGCTAGTCTCACTGTTCTTGTTTCAATAGAGAAAGATTATTCTAAAATCATACTTGCCAACTTTTCAAAGCCAGCCTCCAAGAGATCCCGAGGGGGAGGTGGGAGTGTGGGGACGGGCTCAGTAAATTGTGTCATTTGGCACTGCCCCTGTGATGCAATGATGCAAGGGGTGTCTCAAAATAATGCGATTCCCTGAGAATAGCGTCATTTTGGCTTAAAATTCTGTCCACTTCGCTAGGAAGTACTCAGATGTGGGAGAAAGCCCTACTCTCCCTGGAGTCTGGGAGACCTACCCGGAATTCGGGAGTCCCCCAGACATTCAGGGAGAGTGGGCAAGTATGTCTAATAAACATCTAGTATACCAGTACGATGATCATGTTTCTGAAGACTGCAATTATATGATTCTTAGGCATGGAGCTGTGCCTCATTCTAAGTACTACTGTTCATGGGCAGAAAACATGACTCAAGTATGTGGGGGGGAAGGATATCTGGGCAACAGAACCCCCCCCTAAATTCACCCCTACAACTCAGGGAATTGGCCAAGTGGTGGTCCCACAATTTCCAATTGCGTCCTAATATTGAAATACTACTATATCACTTCTTATAGTTATTGGTATCATGTTAAGAGTAGCTATGAATCTGCTGATTATGTGGATACTTTTATCTAATTTTATATTTGGGTTTTTTGTGATTTATTATTTTATAATCAATGTTTAGATTATTCTAAACATCTTTCTAAAAAAAAAAAAAATTTTCATTTTTTTATATAGTTTTGTGTGATCTGAGTGTGAGTGATTGAGCACTCTGTTGGTCTTTTATCACAATTCATAACTAGGCTGAGAAAGGTTGCCAGAAGCCGCATCAATATCTTGAGCTACCACCTTTACTTGCTGTGAATCCCTAGAAATGTGGCTCAGAATGATCTGTGTACTACATATAGCAATAGACATATGTGTCTCTGAGTCAGGCAGATCTGCGTATTGTGTATATATTTGGAAAGTTATGGGGGAGAATTTGTAGCACAAGTGATGGTAAATTGCACATCTGCTAGTCAGCTTCTCATAAACACAGATTTAAAGCACAAAAAGAAAACCAAGAGCACTAAAGTAACGTTTTATTTAATACATTGCAGTGTAACCCTACACATGCAAATAGGTGTATTCATTTAAAGTACAACCAAACCCAAATATCAAAATTAATTATGTTAATAAAAATAACTTCATGGAGTTCTATACATTTATGCAAATACCCATATTAGACATTTGAAAATGTTCTGTGTTTGCTTACTTAGTCTCCTCTAAAATGATGTCACTCTAATTTAGATCCATATCACAATTTCATAGAAATGGACATAGAGGCTTATACATTTTGCTGCGGTTGCACCCCAAGTCATAGGCATAATATAATTTAATTTAAAAAGCTACAATTTTGACCATCTGCAAAGTGGAAACTATGTGAAAATGTGTGCCGGTTGGCCACGGTAACATATGTGCCTGGTGTATGACAGGCATACAGTGCATATTATTATTATTATTATTATTATTAGTGTTTATTTGTGCCACAGATTCTGTAGTGCCTGACATAGTAGTACAAATTTGACATACATGAAAACAGTAGACATACTGTATATAAGTAAAGAGCAGAATAATAAATGTATGGATGCAGTTAACAGAACAAATCACATGACATACAGAAATAATTTAGCATTAGACATGACAGCGACAAACAAGGACTACAGACTAGATGAACGTGAGACAATGGGTTTGATAATGTATTTTATATGAAATGTAGTGTACCTTTCAGAATGCTTCACATTTTAATATGCTCAGGGATATATGTATATATTTTAGAAATTGTACGAAGTTTTGCAGAGGATGTTAGTAACAGAAGTAAAGATGGCATCTGCAGAAGTAACTGATTACAAATAACGTACTACCTTAAGGCTTCCTGGAAAATTGCACCATGAACAAGTACAAATGCATCTGATGAAACGGCAAACCAGTGCCGAGAAACGCGTCAGGCGAATACTATACTACTAACTGGAGGATTGGAGATTTGAGAAATTTTAACCTTTCTTACCCCGGGGTAGCAGTTTATACATCCGCTGTTTTCATGACTCATCTGAGCGACTGCTGATACGGCTGAAGCCGTAGGCGGAGGACACTGAACCCGGCATGCAGGTTTGATGCATATGTCTTTTTATAACAACTAAGCTCCATATACCTACTACAATTTATATGAGTATTCAGAGTTGGGAGCCTAGGTCATTGAGCCCACCCTCAAATTGGCAACATTACGCCTATATTTATAACATGCTATACAAATATTCAACATATTGAGATATGACCCTTTGAAGAGAGCGACCTTCTCTATATAGTTGCTCAGATTACTCTGGATATCAATTTAAAACATTATCGGCACTATACAGAAGCTAGCCACGGCTCTTTTGAACCTGACGGAGTCTCATTTAGTGCCTTTCCGGAGGTCATCAAACCTGTTTATCATCTGCCACTATATGTGTATACTTTTTATTGTTGTTTGCCAACCAGGATTTCGATTTATTCATATGGACATTGAAGGAGAGTTTACATACGCATAGCGTTGCAATCAACCCGGATGGTAGTCTATACGATACGAGTAATATATACAGGACATTCATAACCTTTTTCGAACCTGGTTTTATTTATTATGTGATGCATCCTAAGGACACTAAATAATGTTATGCATATTATCCAAGTGATACAATCACATGTACTATTTAGTTATTTTTAATATTGTCTCCATCCTACTCCAGTGTATATTGTAGCAACTTGCTCATTTATATTGGTTATATATATATATTTTTATGTAATATATTTTCATGCCGATTTGAGTTTTGCGCTATCTTATATTTATTTATTTTCTAGTATCTATTTTCCAAATAAGTCCAGATCCCGTTTAGACAGCAGCATCTCAATCGTGTGTTTTAGGGTAATTAGCGCCCCTTATATATGTGTGTTTGTTGTGTTTAAGTACAAATGCAGGCTTGTCAGGAAACTGATCTTGTAATTTATCAACTGTTTTTGCACATCAGCAAGTTCCTCAAAAGTACTATAAATGTATAACCTGGTATGCATTAAAACAGAGCAGAGTCTATGCAGAAGAGATGGTGTTGTGTATATTCTGTTCTCCGATCGATCGTAATGCATGCATTGATTTCCTTTGATTGTGTATAAGCCCGACATCAATCCACGGATAGCATACGTTGGATTTGACAGGTTTGATTCCCGAACATGGCCTTATCTGTGTGGAGTTTGTATGTTCTCTCTTCTCCTCTTCGGTGCGCTGCTCCCCATTGTCTTCTTGGTGAGGGCACTCTTAGCCCTTGCAAAGGCTCCCCGCCGATGATCTCTTCTTTTCCTTGATCTCGGCATCTTCTGACTTGCACGCCATCTTCTTCTCTTGTCGCACGGTCTTTTCTGTCGTCTTCTTGTGCAGGGTAGCTCCTAGCCCTCACAAGGGCTCCCTGCCACTTCCGCCGGTGTCTGCGTTTTCTTTGCTTCTGGACGTACGCCGCTGCACTGAACTGAAATGGCAGCGCCCGGTGGCTTAAATAGTTGCTGGCCAGCTGACGTCACTCGTCGTCGCTGCAAACCCTGATTGGCTCACCATGGTGCCAACAATGCAAATGGCCGGAGGTGAGCCAGGATTGGCTCACCTAGCTCACCTATCCAGCCGCTGACTGGCCAGCAGGGGAGGGTGATCCCTGATTGGCTCACTCGCCCTTTGCTGCCAGGACTTGCAGGGAAAGAAAATGTGCATTGAATGGGTCCTCCAGTGATCCATAGCACACTGGCAGGATCCTGCGGACTACGCCAAAATATAACTGGTGCTAGGGGAGACAAAGTCACAGAAACTGCAATCCCTTTTACAACACCCCAGGTACTCACCCGATCCTGAGGGACCACTATGAGATGCACCGTACCTTTCTTCTCCTCGAATGGAATCCACCCATCATGCCTGCTCACATGTGCTAAGCCACCCGGGTCTACTCGAACTCATCCTCTTCGCAGGCCTCCACCCATGACCTGAACCCCGGCTGTGAAGCCCGCCTTGTCTTGGGGCTCAGGACTTTAGGTGCCCTTTCGGATGGGTAGAGAGGCCTTACATGCCACTTTCAGCAACTTAATTATTTAGCTATCAAGGGACCAAGTGTCCCCTACACTATCAAGGACCTAGCGCCCTGCTAAACCAAGGCCTATCAACTTTAAGGGTCTAATGTTCTGTTAACAGTCGGGACCTACTGTCCCTTTAACCACAAGGGCCTAATGCCCTTCTACCTTGTCAGGGTCTAGCGCCCTCCTAGCAATACAGGATCTAGCATCCTCTACGCTAAGGGCCTAACACACTAAACTGACTAAGGGCCTTGTGCCCTATGAACTAACTAAAGGGCCTTACACCCTCAAAACTAATGGGCCTTGTGTCCTGCCTCACTGTAGGGGCCTTATGCCCAGTCTAACCTAAGTGCCTTTTACCACCTTACCTAACTATTTGCCTAGTGCCCAGGTAATCCCTACCAATACCATAACTGTGCCAGGGCCTTGTGGCCACTATGGTGCCATGGGCTTTGTGCCGAATGTTGCCCACGGGCCTTGTGCTCGATGTAACTGAAAATTCTATACGCACCGCCTCCGGGCAGGATACTCTACTTGCCCCGGATTCTTTGGGTCTTCCAGGCTCTACAACCAACGGCGCCACTTCTCCTCATCGGCGTGCTGCACCCAGCTGTCTCCTTGGTGGGGGTGCTCTTAGCCCTTACAAGGGCACCCTGCAGATGATCTCCCATTTTCCTTGATCTCAGCATCTTCTGACTTGCGGGCCGTCTTCTTCTCTTGCTGCGCCGTTTTCCGGTCATCTTATCGTAGCAGGGTAGCTCCTAGTCCTTACAAGGGCTCCCTGCCAATTCTGTCGGCGTCCGCGTCTTCTTTGCTTCTGGACGTCCCATGACGTCCTCTTCACTGAACTGAAAATGGCACTGCCCAATTACTTAAATAGCCGCCGACGACCTGACGTCACCCGTTGACCCCCGCGACCCCTGATTGGCTCGCCTTGGCACCAACTCAAAAGGCAGGAGGTATCTAGCTGCTGATTGGCCAGCAGGAGAAGGTGAGCCTTGATTGGTTATGTGGCCAGGACCTGCAGGGAAAGAAGAGGAGTACTCACCACTGGAACGCAGGACCGGTGAGTAGGTTTCAATCTCTTCTCTCTTCGCGCTCTCCACGGGCACTTTCTCAGGGCACATCTTCTTCACCCTCTTCCTGGCCACGGCAGCTGCTAGGCACATCTCCACATTGTCATCATCATCCATAATTTGTACGTACCCCTGACCACCCGCAAATAATACGGCTTTCTTAGGAGCATATGCGTCTTTGACGGGTCTGCATCTGTTCACAATAGCCCAAACATGCCTTTACTGTACTTGTTCTACATTATAATGTCACCATCCCTCCAGGGAAGGGCTGGCAAATTTTAGCCAGGGGGACAAGACTCGACTCAGCAGCCTATTAAGAACATTTTAAAGAAAAAAATGCAGGTGGCCCAAGGTAGCCCACTATGGGACTGGCACGGGGGGCAGATGCCACCTTCCCCCAGCCCAGCCTACCCCTGCATCCCACCTATTCATGAGCAACCAAGAATAATTGGCAGAATCCCGCAAATAGGCATGGACACACATGCGTGGTCCCACTTTTCTTGATATGTGCAGAGCAATTTCAGGTAAGATATGCTTCATAAACTGACATAGTACTCACTCTGCAGCAGGCTCATAGTGACTTCAATATCAAGAGCCTTTGCTAAATCTACTCCCTTGTAGCAATGCAACACAATGCGGACAAGGTTAATACAAACTGTGAACTATTTTTTGCTGTAAGTTGTTACTGATTTTTCAAAATTTTGCAGTATATTGAAATGTTACCACTTTCCAATGACTAATACATACTGTTCAAGTTTAGAAGCAACTTACAGTTTAAAACTACATGTAGCAGTAGAACTGTATTTAGTGTGACTCTTGCTCATTTTTCTTATTTTTCACTAAATCTTTTCTAGCAGGGGTTAAAGTACATTTTTCTTACAGAACCTGAAAGTGTATAACGTTGTACCATCACCATATTTTACCCTGTACAAATGCTTTGCTCCCGATTCACCCTTTGCAATTTTACTGGAGTGTCTTGGGCTGAACTAACTTGGGGCAGCATGGTGGCTTAGTGGTTAGCACTTCTGCCTCACAGCACTTATGAGTTTGATTCCTGTTCATGGCCTTATCTGTGTGGAGTTTGTATGTTCTCCCCGTGTTGCGTGGGTTTGCTCCAGGTGCTCTGGTTTCCTCCCACACTGAAAAAACATACTAGTAAGTTAATTGGCTGCTGTTAAAATTGACCCTAGTGTGTCTGTCTGTGTGTGTTAGGGAATTTAGACTGTAAGCTCCACTGCGGAATTAGTGGCGCTATATAAATAAATAAATAAATGATGAGAAACTAAACCATTGATGTTTAAACACAAACTTTTCATCAATTCTGCCTAATTGCAAAAGGCAGATAAGTGGGATGTTGGGGGAGAGCATTTTAGATCATGTTAGATGGGATGCATCAGGTGCCTCTTTTACAGATCTTCCCCATCAATTTGTTATAATAATTTACTGATTATGTTCCTGATGTAGAGCTGGAATCATTAAAATTTGGTTTGTGATACTTGTACAGCAGCGAGACTCAGCGAATCTTACCACTGCTATTGCCGCACAGTGACTCTTTGATCTATAGGGCAAAGCCCTATCTCCAGCGAAAACACCCATTTTTCAATGGATATTATGCTTTTTGCCCCTTTAATAAATAGTCCCCTTAGTTTAAAAAAACTGCATAAAAGTTGATCTGCTTGGATCACACTATTGCTGATAGAGAGGGCAATGGTCCGTTGTATTCTGTGCACAGATAATATAAATGTTGTAAAAAGAAAAGAAGATAATTAAAATATCTGTTATACTGTGCCTGTCTTCCATTTAATCTTGTCACAGAAAAAATAGACACCCTCCTGTGCATAAAATAATTGCTTCAAATCCTGAAAGTCTTTTTGCAAGAGTTTGATGGATGATAACTTGTGCAGTGATTTACAATGTTAATTACTGGCCAGACTGCAGACATACTGAGCTGTTTGCTGTGTTTTCAGTTCCTCATTATTAATACAGCCCATACCAGCACAAACTTACTGTCCTAAGTGCAAGCCGGTCATTTGATTATCCATGTACATTTGCCATTGATTGAGAAGATAATGCAAAGAGCAGGTAGTCATATCATGAAAACAATAAAGGTTAAATTACTTGAAAATATATGTAGTATATTCTGCCAATATCCTTTAAACCACTTGACTGCTTAGGACAACAGAGACACAGCAGATGTTCTAAAGCTGTGTAGGGCAAATCTTGGCAGCATTGGAGATTTATGGAATTGGATTACTAAAGCCTCATCGTACATTTCAAAATTTATTTGCAGTCTCTTCACTGGATGTCCCAAAGCTGCCGTGAATTGTAAAGTAGAGCTAAATTTTGCGCAAACTAAGTGTTGTGAAGGAACAAGCCGTTTCACAGAGGTGCAAAGCTCTGGCGATATAATCTTTTGGCTTTCCCTCACGAGCACCAAAGTACAGTGCAATGTACTAAAAAAAGCCAATATAAAATGCAGCATGCATCTTTAACCAACGCTAGTGCTAGACAGCCTTTCTCTTTCCTATTTTTTCTAATGTATTGAATGACCAAAGCAAAACGATAAAAGCTGGCAGTCTCTGTGGCACCAAACTTTCCAGCTAACTGCAAGCATCCAGTGTGGCATGCATGAATTTGTTTGTCAGTGGAGGGCAGTCCTGATGATTTCTGACTTTGATAATTTCATTTGGTGGGTCATATGTTATGTATATGTTCTCCCTGTGTTTGCGTGGGTTTCCTCCGGGTGCTCCGGTTTCCTCCCACACTCCAAAAAACATACTGGTAGGTTAATTGGCTGCTATCAAAAATTTACCCTAGTCTCTGTCTGTCTGTCTGTGTGTGTGTGTCTATGTTAGAGAATTTAAACTGTACGCTTCAATGGGGCAGGGACTGATGTAAATGAGTTCTCTGTACAGCGCTGCGGAATTAGTGGCGCTATAAAAATAAATGATGATGATGAAAATCATTATGGAGTTTATTGCAGAATCAAGAGTAAACAGGAAAAGCATAAACATGGAAGTAATGCAGGAAATAAACAGTCTTTTGTTGCATCACTGAAATAAACAATAACTCTTGAAGTGTTACTTGAGCAGATATTCAGTCTAGGCAAGACATTATAATATAAGTAGTATCTCTTGAAATTATACTGAATTATATAATAGATAATACAGTCTTTAAACATGGCAAGATAATGCACAGTGTCTTTTGAAGCGATGCTGGTATAAATTAACACAGAGTCCAGTTGTCACTGTGAAGTCCCTCTATGTGTAATCCTAACATAAACAATATATGTTGAAGTTATACTGGAGAAGATTATACAGTATTTTGGCAAGGCAATATAATGCAGAATGACTCAGGAAGCAAGATTGGTGCAAATCAGCACAGCGTCCAGTAATCACTGGGAAGCTTCTCTAGAGAGCAAAGGATAGTTACCACAGTCCGTGCCTTGGGATTCTGGAGCCAAGCTATATGGGAGTAGCTTGTAGATGCAGACCAGTTGACTGAAACCAGGACACAAACAGAAATAGACTTGAATGATGCCATCATATATCCGAAGTCCAATATGAACACGGCTAGAACCACAAGATTTCTGCAGTGCCGTACAAAATACAGGCAGTGGACCATACAGGGAAAACAGTACAGAACAATAAACAAATAATACAGTACAGAACATTAGTCAAATAATACCAGGACTTCAAAACTCTAAACATAGCTAGTAAAGTGAAGTTGGAGCAGAAGAATAGGTAGTGAGACAGGAAGGAAGAGGGACCTGCTCAGAAGAGCTTACATCCTAAAGGAAGAGCAAACAGACAGGAGGCTCAAAGGGAGTCAGAGGAGGGGGTCAAGTGCAAGAGTAGCGGGACAGGGGAAGAGAGATGTGAGGAGATCAAGTGTGGAGAAAGTTAGGTGAATGGCTGGTAGGCATTGATGAATAGATGAGTTTTATGTGCCCATTTGGAAGTGCACAATTAGGGGATAATTGGATGAAGCGCGGGAGAAATCTTGGATTCTGGAGTGGAAGGAGGTGATTAAGATGGAGGAGAGGCGACAGTCATTGGCCTGTCGCAGGGAACGGGACAGAGTATGAATGAAGAGGAGGTTGGAGATGTTTGGGGCGGTGGAGTGGGAAAGGGCCTTGTAGGTTAGGGTGAGGATCTTGAAAATGATTCTGTAGGAGAAGGGGAGCCAGTGTAAGGCAAGGCAGAAGAAGAGTGGCATGAAAGAAAGGTAAGTCTCACAGGCGCCTTAAGAATAGAACAAAGAGATTTCTGACATCCCCCTGTATGGAGCTTTGAGTGTTGCAGGATATAGGTCCACTATAGGTCTGTTCCATATGTACTGCTTTTTGTCTCTCAAATAAGCTTGTAATTCCCAAAGGTGTCCTCCTGTACATTATCCAATTGCTCTCATTTGTTATTGATGTACTTTGTACAAATATCTGTTTCTGTATAGAATTGTTATTCGATGGTTGTCACTGTCACCGTACCCCTGTGACCCCCCTTAACCACACACCCTAATTCCTGCACATGGATGGTCTTTTTTCATCCTTTCGTGTCAGGAGCTGTATAAATCTCACCACATTTTTAATGGGGTACAGTTCTTTTTTGATGTATGTTGTTTTAATTGCTTTTTTTCCCTACTGCCTTGTTCCCACCCCTCTGAACCTTCCCCCATCAGGGTCCAGTCTGCATATGCTCTTAATTGTTTTGCCTCTTCACAAGTGACTTGTACAAGATAAATTGGATGTTTATTTGGCTAATTGTAATCTCATGGCAGTGAAACTCAAGATTGTTTCTATCAAAGCAAAGGGGTTAAATATCCCAGAAAAAAGATCAAGGACACTGTGTGAACTCTAGCCCGATAAAGTCAACATAGCTTTCTTTCAAGAAACGCATTTCAAACAAAATTCAGCACCTTCTTTCGTAATTACTATTAACCTCATGTCTACTTCAGTAACAACAGTAAGGGGAAAACTGGGAATGGCCATCCTCTTTTCTAAATTACTTCCACTTATGAATGTTGAAAAACAGGTTCGAGGAGGGGAGGGGTATTCTGCACAAATGTAGAATTTATAACCAAACCAAACCTTTCTAATATTTACTCACCTAACCAGGGTCAACCTGGCTTATTCAAGAAATTACGGAACAAGTTGACTCATTCCAGGATGGAGTTTTGGTGGTTGTGGGGACTTTAACTGAACTCTCCATCCGTAGTTAGACTCATCCTCTAAGACTCATAGGTACCCTGACAAACTGTACCGCAAGGTAGGACGCACCCTCCATGCCCACCAGCTGGCTGACGTGTGGAGACTCAGCCATCCCACTGATAGTGATTATACTTTTTTTTTCTCACTCACACAGAGTTTATTCAAGATTAGATCTATTAATTTCTCATAGATCTTTGCACTTGGTACAGGACACAGCCAATTAGCCAAGCCACTTGGTCTGATCACGCCCCAAATTTTTCTCATGCTCCAATTTGATAAACCTTATAAAAATCCTTTTTTCTGGAAACTAAATGAAACATTATTGCAGAACTCATACTGTAGGTCACAGATTGATTACACTATCACTGACTACATTACTCACAATTACATTCTGGAGACCTCTAAAGCTCACAAATGTGTTATAACAGGTAAACTAATCGAACTGGAAGATTTCATGAAAGCCATAAAAGAGGCGTATAATATTTGCCCTTTAAATAAACTTAAAACAAAAACTTTCTAAAGCAAATGCCTTATTTCTGATGTATATATATGATGCAATGAGCCTTTGTGGATGGAGATCTTTTGTGTATTGGGATGTGTTTTGTATGGAATTGTCATTGTTTGGTGTTTGTAGTGGAAACCTCCAATTAGGCATATGGGGAGGGAGTCTGATAGCAGGAAATGTCAAAGGCCCAGCAGGGGGTCATTACTGTGTGGCCTTTTGTCAGAGTGTTCAAACCTTTCTGAACATTGTGAACAGTATGTTATGCATGACATCACAGCCTCTCTAGAATTTCATAGATAAGAGTAAATATTGTTGGGTTTGCAATGTATGTAAATCCATGTTTGTGTAAACACATTACATCCTGAATCTAAAAATAGTCTGTGTCTAAACTGTATAAAAGGCACTGGCTTGTATTGAAAACTTGTTCTTCTTGTTTCTGACCTTAGCACTGGTACCTTCAGCCAGTGTGAGAGCAAATAAACATCACTTGCTTCAAAGACCTGCTTGAAAACATCTTCAATATTGCTGTATTCCTGTGACCAGTAGATTAGACCCTAAATCTAATCCGTTTTCCAACTGTTTCTGAGATTGGACCCAGCTTTTCCGGTACCACCGCTCTGCCTGCTACCCTGCAGCCCTGGTCAGTGTGATAGGCCAGGGGGGATCCATCCACAGCATCCTTAATCCATAGTAAGAGGTCAGAAGTACCAGCCCAGGTACACCAGTAAGAGGGTACACTCGCAGCATCTGTTACCCAGAAGAAACCCAGTACTGGATGCCACTAAGGAGTCCAGTGGTGGCAGCCTTTGTAAGCCCCTCCTACTACGGCAAAAGGGCGCATTTGGGATAACAAAAGGGAACGGTGGCAAAGTAAGCCCAGCCGGTTCCCAGCAACAACAGACAGGGTGACATAGGCGGTCCATCCTGTCACATTGCCTCTTATCCAGCAGATGCTGGCTTCCCCACTCTCTCAGAACCAGAGAAAGAAATGTTGGACTATCCTTTCACCTCTATGGAGTTAGTAGATGCGATTAAATCTGCGCCATCTGGAAAAACCCTGTGTCCCGATGGAATTATCATTTCCTATTATAAAACCTTCAAAGAAAAATTAGTTCCCTTAATGCAGGCCTGTCCAACCTGCGGCCCTCCAGGTGTTGTGAAACTACAAGTCCCAGCATGCCCTTCCAGCTATCAACTGGTTGTTTACTGGCAAAGCATGCTGGGGCTTGTAGTTTCAGAACATCTGGAGGGCCGCAGGTTGGACAGGCCTGCCTTAATGCTTCAGACGTTTAACTTTGTCTCCGATCAAGATAGATTTACAATGCAAACCTTAGAAGCTCACATTTAGGTCATATCCAAAGATGGTGAAGATTCTTCTAGATGTCCAAGTTATAGACTAATCTCTCTCCTTAATGTTGATGTTAAACTTTATGCTAAACTCATCACTAATAGGTTGAAGTTCATATTACCGAGAATAATACATTCTGATCAGGTGGGTTTTGTCCCTGGCCATGAGGCGAAGGATAATATTACTAAAGTTCTTGACCTTATATGCTTGCCATACGTTTCTTCCACACAGTCTGCGTTGCTGTCAACTGATGCCGAAAGGTGTTTGACAAAATAGACTGGACATTTCTAAGGGGTGTTCCAACCCATATGGGCCTGGGCCAAACAAGTCTACATAGAATACTTGCACTATACCACCGGCTCACAGCTAGGATAAAAATAAATTGTGACCTTTCAGAGCCAGTGACAATTACTAATGGTACCAGACAAGGATGTCCTTTATCACCACTTGTTTTTGTTTTATGCATGGAGACATTGGCGAGGTCCATAAGAATAAACCTTGATATTTCTGGGATTCAAATGGGTAAATCAACATACAAACTTGTACTTTTCGCTGATGATTTGTTAGCGAATCCTGTAATCTCTTTATCAAATTTGGTTTTGAAGTTCCAAAAATTTGGAACTTTATCAAATTTTAAGATAAACTATTCAAAATCTGTAGCACTTAATCTTACCACTCCTCCAGAGGTCTCCAATTGAAGGACTCCAATATGCTTTTTTTTTTACATTGCACCCGATACATGTCAAGTATTTGGGAGTCTATTTCACCAGAGACCTTTCCCAACTATTTGATGTTAATTTTCAACCCACTTACAACAAGCTTTGAAAGGAACTGATAGAGTGGCGAGGGAAGAATTTCTCATGGATAGGTAGAGCTAATATTGTCAAAATGAATACTCTCCCGCTGGTTCTGTATCTTTTGAAAACGGTTCTTAAGCTTGAACCGTCTAAGTAGAGACTTCTTGTGGGGCGAAAGGAAACCTTGCTTTAAGCATGACATTTTATTCAGGTGTAGGCACTTCAGCTCCCTCACTTCGAGACTTACTATGATGCCATCATGCTTAGCAGAATTCTTGATTGGACAAGGGCGAAAGCAGGCAAGCAGTGGGTGACAATAGAGTCTTTGGCTTACGAGTTTGCCAAATATTCAGCATCCTATAATAAAACCTACTTTAGTGTGTTGGACCAAACTTCGGAAACTTAAATATATCTCATCAATTTTATCTCTTTTGATCCCACTGCTTGCCAAGCAGTCATTTCCTCCTGGAATCAAAGAAAGGGAATTTAAAAAATGGTCTCAGGCTGGATCATTAGTGCTGGCCAGCTGATTGGCACATCTGGTGTGCATTCCTTTGAATATATTCAGGCCAAGTGGAGTTTACCTAGATTGGAGCTTTGGCATTATTTACAACATAAACACTTCTTAAATACAGGGGAGGTGCGCAATGCTGCTAGTAGGGAATTGACATTATTCAAGACTATGTGTGTGTCTTCTACATGCCCTGCGCATGTCCTTTCTGGGATTTAAATAATCTTGATTGAAAAACTTTTTGCCTCTTTGCCAAAGTTTGCAAAAGACTGGGAAAAAGATATGGGAAACCCGGTTTAAGAAAAACACCAGAACAATATTTTTCAGATTACCCAAGCTAGCTCACTTATCATTTCGGTGTTTGAGACACAGTGTAAAGTCCTCTCCAGATGGTATCGCTGTCCTAATGTTCCCTGGGATAGATATGTTTAAGAAAGGGTTAGACAAATTTTTAGCGGAAAGGTGTATCCAGGGATACGACCGTTAATTTAAAATGAAGGATAGTAGTGGATATAAGGTAAAAAATAGAACTGCAATATTGAGTCTGGGGGGATTTTCACAATTGAAACAGATTGGCGGTTGCTTACTCTGGATTAATTTCAAATATAAGTGCAGGATCGCAGGAGATCCAAAATAGGTTGAACATGATGGACTGGTGTCTTTTTTCAACCTCAGCAACTATGTTACTATGTTACTTCCAACACTTGTTGGAGATGTAATTTGGCTATTGGGACATCATTACACATTTGGTGGGAATGTCCATCTTTAAGACTATTTTGGGATGGAGTCATTGCTACTTCAAAAGAAATTATAAAAGCTGAAGTACCAGATAATTCAGGTTTTTGGTTATTAAATCGGACAAAGATTCCAATTTAATTATATAAAAAATCCTTGTTAAAACATCTAAATAGTGCCGCAAAGGCAGTGATTACTATACATTGGAGATCCTCAACTCTGAAGGAATGCTTCACCTGCATTGAATTTTAATAGGTATATGTATGATCTGATTCTCTGCTCTTCTGATAGGTTTAATGATTATTGTGCCACTTGGTTCTACTGGCTGGAATATCAAAACACCCAAAAATATTTTGCTTTATTCAAATAGTCCCCCTTTTGCGGAGTTTCTTGATGGGAATTAACACTTCTTCCGACTCTCTTCATTTCCTTACTTACTAGTTGCCATTGAAGACTGGAATCCTTCTACAAAAGACCTTTCCCCTCCCTTCCTTCCCCTCATTTCTTACCTTCACCTTCCTTTATATGTTTTACCTTGTTTGACTTATTTTTTGCATATTGTAATTTTTTAGCTAACTAGGCCATTTAATCAAATAAATGTTAGACTTTGTGAAATTGGCTGATTTAAGGTTGGAAACCAGAACTTGTTTTTTGCTGGATTTAATGAGAATTTTTTTCTAATCAACCCTCCATACATCCATACTGTATGTCAATTTGTCTGATTCCCCTTTATCCACCCATTTGTATTCTTTTAAAATTGACTCAATTAAAAGATATTGCAAAAAAAAGAATAGAATGATGGGGAGGCTGGTGAGTAGAAGGTTACAGTAATCAAGATGGGAGATGATGAGATTATAGACACTGGTCTTGATTGCATCTTGAGAAAGGAAGGGCGATGTTGTGGAGTTGTAGATTGGGCGAGACATTGAATGCAGGGAGCAAAAGAGAGGGAGGAGTCGAAGGTGATGCCCAGGCAGCGGAGATGGGGAACAGAGGAGATAGTAGTGTTGTTGACAGTGATAGAGAGATCAAGAAGGAATAAAGATCTAGAAGGAGGTAAGACAATGAGCTCGGTTTTGGTGATATTAATTTTTCAGAAAACGTGAGGACATCCAAGAGGAGATAGTGGAAAGGCACTCGGATACAAGAGAGAGAGTAGGGAGGGGGAAAGATCAGGAGAAGAGATGTAGAGTTGAATGTCAACAGCTTAAAGGATAAACTGGAGACCGAAAGAAGTGATGAGATCACCCAGGGTAGTAGTGTACAGCAAAAAGAGTAAAGAGCCAAGAACAGAGCTTTGAGGGACTCCTACAGGGAGTGCGGAGGAGCGGGAGGATGAACAAGAAATGAATACAGAGAAGGATTGGTTAGCAAGGTAAGAGGTGAACTATGCGATGACAGAACCAGAGAGGCCAAGAGTGAGAAGGGTCTACAATATGAGGGGATGGTCCATGGTATCGAAGGCCGCGGAAAGGTCAAGGAGGATGAGCAGGGAGAAATGACCCTTAGATTTAGCTGAGAGAAGGTCGTTAATAACTTTGGCCAGGTCGGTTTTAGTGGAGTGGAGGGGACGGAAGCCAGATTGGTGAGGGTCAAGAATGGAGTTGTCTAGTAGGTGCTTGATAACCCTCAAGAGTAATTTAGAGGCATAGGGAAGAAGTGAAATGGGGCGATAGTTAGTGAGTGAGGTGTGTTCAAACTTGGATTTTTGAAAATGGAAGAGATAAGGGCATGTTAAATGGAAGCGGGGTTGATGCTGGTGGTGGGTGACAGACTGAAGAGGTATGCAAGGTAGGAGCAGGCAGGGGGGAGAGGAAACGAAGGAGGTAAGGAGGTGAAAGGGGATGAAATTCAGATTGCAGGTAGATGGGAGAGAATAAAGGATGGGGGAGTGGACTACTTCACCCGAGGTAGGGTGGAAGGAGCACCAGAGTTGGTTGTTAGAGGAAGGCGGATCGATGAGAGTGGGAAGCGAAAGATGCGAGGAGGAGATGTCGATTCTGATAGCCTCGAATTTGGAGGACAAAAGGAAGGTAATGTTGGTGGCAGAGAAGGAGAGCGGGATAGAAGGGGGTGAGGGGAGAGGAGAAGGCTGAACGTAGGAAAAAAGCAGCAGGGGTTGGAGGACTGAGAGAAAATAAGGGACTTAAAGAAGGATTCTTAAGCTAGGGAAAGGGCGGAACTGTAGGAAGAAGGATAAATTTGAAGTGAAGGAAGTCGGCCAGGGAGCGCTCAGCACCACGACTGCACTTCTGAAGGAAGTGGATGAATTTGGAGTGCCAAGATTGGGGTGACAAGAGGCGATAGGGGACAGAAGAGGTAGGGGCGACGGCATCCATGGCTGTGATAAGGGAGTGGTTATAGAGGGAGGTTGTCTGGTCAGGGCAGGCCAAGGTGGGAAGATGGGAGAGGAGAGTTTTGAGAGAAAAAGAGAGAGAAGTAGGGTCGAGAGCTTCAAGATTGCGCCTAGTGAAGGTAGTAACAGGCAGGAGGGAAGCAGTGGAAGAGAACAGAGTAAAAGAGAGGAGATAGTTGAGGGCCTGGTCAAACCTCCCGTTTGTATACACTGGCCAGAACTTTGACCCGGGGAGTCTATTCTGGGCCTTCCCATGGATGGATTTGGACAAACACTTCACGGACTGTTAACATTGGATCCCAGAAGGCATACTAGGAGGTTGAGTTCCCAGTCAGACCTCCTGTTGGTGTACCCTGGCCAGAACTTTGACCCAGGAAGCCTGTTCTGGGCTTTCACTTTATAAATTTGGTTTGTTTGTCTGTCCGACTATGCATTCGGACACCCTGCACCGATTGGGAAGGAACTGATGTGAGGTGGTCCTGTTGGATCCTGGCCAGGTTTAAGGGGAAGTTAGGCTCCCGGTCAGACCTCCTGTTCGTGCACGCTGGCCAAAAATTTGACCTGGGTGTTAGTCTGCCCAGTTTCGTAATAAACTTACAGAACTAGCGGTAGAGGTCTTTACTTATAGCAGCCACCTTTCCCATAGAACTTGATGTGCTCACAGGCACTCTGATGCCCCCAGGTCTTAACTCTATTGTAATGTAAGTTTATTAACAAAACCGCAGCGGCTGGGCCCGGAGAAAGCAATCCAGATGATAATGGATGGTGAGACGTAGGCCGAGATCAGGGGTTTGAAGCAAGCAGAGTAGTCAAAGACAGGCCAATAGGTCAGGGCTGGCAGCAAGCAGGGATTTCCAAATAACAAGCAGAGGTCAGGGCAATCAGAGTTCAAGCAGGTCCAAAACAAAGCCAAGGTCAAAACAGGAAATCTATCAGAAATCAGCAACTCGGCACACAGCAGGTCAGCTATGACTAAACACTATAACTGTCAGGGAGGCTAAGCCCCCCCTGCCTTAAATACTGAAAGGGACCAACCAGAAGGGGGAAGAGAGAGAGAGAATTGCCCCCAGGAGAAGACTAATGAATAAACTAATTAGCCCCACAGGTGTGATGCTAGAGCGCACACGCCCAGCTGTCAGCAGTGTCGGGACGTGGTGCTGACTTAGAACAGCGTCCCAGCCGTTTCCCTGACAACGGCCGGGACACAGGAACCGAAAGTGTCATCCCTGGCTGTTATAATTGTTAGGAACCCCTCAGCCAGTACAGCAAAACCAGGAGTCTGCTCCGAATGTCTGGTGTTCACTGTTGCCCCTAGTGGTGGGGACAGGCTTGGCTGCAGACAAACAGAGGGTCATGAGATGTGCACTGGCTGGGGAGAACCCAGGAATAGAGTTACCGTGGCCGTAGAGTAGGTGGTGCAGGAGTGAGCTAGGAGAGACCCCGAGTGGATGCTGTCAAGGCTGATATATCACTCGTGGCCACTGGAATAAATAAAGGAACAGCTGATAGACAAGTCCCCTGATACACAGCAACCTCTGTACCGGTGCTTGTCTGGAAAGGAACGGAACTTGCAGTGATAGGTAAAGATGATGAAACTGAACATAGGCAGTTGCCAGGGGTAACTACCACCCACAGTACCGATGAGAATCCGGAGATTTTAGGGAAACGGTTCTTAGGCGGTTGCCAGGGGTAACTGCAACCCACAGTACCGGTGAGAGTCCGGAGATTTGAGGAAAGCAGTTCTTGGGTGGTTGCCAGGGGTAACTACAACCCACAGTATCGGTGAGAGTCCGAAGATTTGAGGAAAAAAGTTCTGGGGTGGTTGCCAAGGGGTAACTGCAACCTACAGTACCGGTGAGAATCTGGAGATTTAGGGGACACAGTTCTTAGGCGGCTGCCAGGGGTAACTACAATTACAGGCACACAGTGATATATGTAACAGTCAAAAGTACCTGTGGCAAGGTTGAGTCCAGAGCCAGAGGAAGATCGTTGAAATCTGAGCGCAGTGATGCTGCAGGGGCTGCATCTCTGAATACAGGTAGTATGAGCAGAGGAGCTGCAGATCACGCCGGAGCCATGCTTGGGAGAACCACTTTACCGGGGTCCAGGAGATAACTAACTGGAACTGGTCAGTAGATAATAGAATAGTCAGGAACCGAATCAGGTCTGGTACACGGGAAATCCACACAGGAGAAGAGTCAAAGCAGAGCCGAGTCGATACACAGGGAAATCCAATGAAGAGTAGACATGAACGGAAACGATCTGGCACACGGGGATACCACAAGCCGGCAGGAAGGAACAGGTAACAAGGAAAACACAAGGGAGCAGAAAACTATGGTAAACGTATTACCGGCAATCCTGCAGAGGATTAGCCGGCTATTTAAGGAGAGCAGAACCAATAGGCTGCAGGTGATAATGAAGACGCCAGGTGAATGTGCTAGGAGAAACAGGCTGGCCAGGTGAGGCATAATATAGAAATGACAGCATGAATTGAGGGCAGATTCTGACAGAGAACAGACCTAACTGACCCTATCTAATACTTATCTAATCTCTCTAGCTAATCTATCTGCCTATATGATCTACCTAAACACCCAGTGGCTATATAACTTACCTTCCTATCATCATCATCATCATTATCATCACCTATCCCTAACTATCTAGTTACTCTGACAGAGAGCCCGACGAGTCATAACAGTCATGACAACAGCCGGGACGCAGGTAGGAACGAGTGGCCACTCTGTAACACCGGGGACCCTGTTCTTGGCCTTCCACTGGATGGATTTGGTTTGTTTGTTTGTCTGGTTATTCATTCGGACAACCCTGCACCGATTGGGATGAAACCAATGCAAAGTGGTCCAGTTGGCTTCAAGCCAGGTATTAGGGGGGGTTAGAGCCCCGGTCGGAACCTTCTGTTGGTGCACGCTGGCCAAAAATTTGACCCGGGGGCCTGTTCTGGGCCTTCCACTGGATGGATTTGGTTTGTTTGTCAGTCCAGTTATTAATTCCATCAAGAAAAACACAATATTCCATATATATATATATATATATATATATATATATATATATATATATATATATATATATATCTTGCACAATTTAAATATTTGAAAGTTAGTATAACCCTCCTTTTTAAGGGTTTGTGAAGTGGTAGTTTGTCCTCTTTACTGCCTACCTGGCAATGTTCTTGTCAAACACCAAGTTATAGTTCAGTTTCATCTAAGGTTCTATGGGTCAGTGTGGGCAAAAATAGGTCCACATAAATGCAGGTGTGAATAAAAAAGAAATACTGGTGAGGACGATGAAATGGTGCACATGTATAATTGATGGAAATAAATGGTGCCTTGTCTCATCTCATCTTCTTGAATAAATAAACTATAAGTTAGGATTGCAGCTATTGATAAGCCTTTAGAACCGAAATAGTAGAGGTCTTCACCTATAGCAGCCGCCCATAGAACTATATACGTTCGTCGATACTCTGATGCCCCCAGGAATTATCTCTATGGTAGTAGAGGCTTATCAGGATAACTGCGGCACTGGATAGAGTAGCTGGAAGACTGGAGGTAGAGGCTGAGGCCAGACCAGGGAGCGGGTCCGTAGCCAGAAGAAAGGTCAGGATACAGGTCAGAGGTCGGGACTGGCAGCAAACAAGCAGGTCCAATATTCAGGTGACGGTCAAGGTCACAAGCAGAGAAGCGAGATCCAATATCCAGGCAAATGGTCAGGGCAACAGTCAATCAGGCAAGGTCCAAAAGTTCAGGCAAGGTCACAACGTAGAATCAATCAGGTATGTCAGGAAACAAAAAACAGGCAATGGACGCTATAACTGGTAGGAAGGCTAAGCCATGCCTGCCTTAAATACATGGAAGGGCCAATCACAGAGGGGAAGCTCAGGAGAAGAATAATTGATTATAATATGTTGCACACGCACCCGGCTGTCCAGCTGGCCGGGTCGCAGCGGTGTATAGAAAAGCATCCCGGCCATTGCGATGGTGATGGCCAGGATGAAAACAGGAAGTGATGTCCTGGTTGTCATAACAACCGGAACACAGCCAGGGAGCAGGAGTGAGTCACGGTGGCTCGGGCACCGTCGTGGATAGTGACACTGTATGTGTTTATTTATTTACAGTCAATACACACAATCTGCTTGTCTTCATATCTAGTTACGTGTTGCAGCACAAATCATTTGTTCACATATGTACTTTGCAGTGTAATCATCCATTATAAATTTACCCATTATTAGACTTACCGGATGATTACAAGTTCACTTGGTTTAAGAGATAACACTCACTTATTGTGAAACTATTTCTCTCAACTGCACTATACCTTTTGGGTAACTGATCTCTGTTTCCCCATTACTCCACTTGCAGAACTCTTCTGTGATATCTCCCTATACAGGACAGTTCCATATATAGAAGTACCTAGGTTTTATATACTCATCACACATAGACTTCGCCCACATTCTCCGATTCAGATTCTTACATTTCTTAAGATTAACTGCATGCCAAGCTCTCCTGTCATGGTCAACACCTGCTTAATTGTAACACTGAACTTATCTCTCTAAATTTCCATGTCAGTTACAGGAAATGCATATGTACTTATATCTCAATCTCAGCACTTTACTCTGACCTCTCAACTCTCTCAGACCTCAGAACATTGTTCTCTAATTCTACTCCCGCAGCACCAGTTTAAATAACTCTGAACATGACTCACTCGCACTTCTACACTTGGAACTCTAAGTAGACAAAACTCTCCTGGATTCTGCACGCCCTCCTCTTAAAAAGGACATCACTTCCACCCTCCGCATCACAAACTCTTAGACCACAGGGGGCATTACATTGGCAAAGTTATACAGGGTGAGCAAAATAGCAGAAATATAATTATTATTATTATTATTATTGTTTATTTATATGGTGCCAAAAGGAATCAGCAGTACAGTACAGTGCTGTATAACATCTCATGTTATACTATGTTGTGTTATTCTAGGTCATGTTATATTATTTGTCTTGTTATCCCAATTCATACCAATTACTGTACATCCTTTATCTATCTATCTATCTATCTATCTATCTATCTATCTATCTATCTATCCATGTTAAACAGCATTTGTGGTGAAACGAGGTAATAAAATCACCATAACCAGCCTGACCTTCGTTTCTGTCAGGGTTCCCAAGGTAAGACCATGGAGAGAAGGTAAGTGAATGAAGTGGTTTATTAGAAACACAGGTAATACTGATTCAAGATGAAAAATTGGTAATGCAGTAATATCACTACAGTTCTTAACAGTGGAATAGGCAATGCTGTAACACAATGGAGAGAAGCAGTAGTCAGGGGTTTGCAGGGTGGATACCTCTGGAGGAGGTGGAGAGATGAGTAGTCTGCAGATTGCAGGATTGGATACCTCTAGAAAGGTGGTGCGAAGAGTAGCCTGCGGGTTGCAGGGTTGGATACCTCTGGAAAGGTAGTGAGATGAGTAGCCTGCGGGTTGCAGGGTTGGATACCTCTGGAAAGGTGGTGAGACGAGTAGCCTGCGGGTTGCAGGGTTGGATACCTCTGAAAGAGGTGGTGAGACGAGTATCCTGCAGGTTGCAGGGTTGGATACCTCTGGAAGAGGTGGTGAGACGAGTAGCCTGCGGGTTGCAGGGTTGGATACATCTGGAAAGGTGGTGAGATGAGTAGCCTGCAGGTTGCAGGGTTGGATACCTCTGGAAGAGGTGGTGAGACGAGTAGCCTGCGGGTTGCAGGGTTGGATACCTCTGGAAGAGGTGGTGAGACGAGTAGCCTGTGGGTTGCAGGGTTGGATACCTCTGGAAAGGTGGTGAGATGAGTAGCCTGCGGGTTGCAGGGTTGGATACCTCTGGAAGAGGTGGTGAGACTCAGAAGCCAGGAAATGCTGAAACACTTGAGAGCAGACAGCAGGTAACGGTGGAAGTAAGCTGTACAGGTTACACTGAGAACCACAGAATTTCAAACAGGTGTATAAATCAGGAACCAGACAGATGATGAGCTGTGTCTGCAGCAGTGGAATGAACAGCAAAACAACAAGGTCAGGTACACAGGTAAGAATAACCAGGAGTCAAAGGATTGCTTCCCATCAGGTTGAGTGACCTGATGATCTGGCAAAGGTTGTTTGGGACAGGCAGGCTTATATAGGCCAGAAGCAGATGTTAAAGCTTCCAGCAATAATGAGGCAGATAAGAGCAGTCTAAGTACCACAGTGGCCCCTTTGGTGGACAGTGGTACTACAGGCAGTATACAATATATACAAAAGGACCAACAAAGTACCTGCAGACAGGAGCTGCAGGATGCAGGTCGTGACAGTTTCTCACAAAATATTGGATTATAGCATTTAGCAGCTCAACAGTGTACAAAAGCAGTATCTATTTACATGTGGATAAGGGAACATTGTAGCTCATTTCAAATATGTATATTGTGTATTGTATATTGATGATGTGGCAGTGAGGTTGTTATTCATTGTGCTTAAAGTGAAGCCAGGGGGGTTATGGGTAGGGATCAGGTCGCAAGTCACAGGTGACGGGAAGGCTAATTAGTGTCCATTGTTCACACAAGACTACTCCAGACATTTGGTCTACAATCTGGGATGGCATTTTCTGGGGAAATTATACTCTAGATATAAGGAGCCACTCCAGGGGGGAGGTGATATTCATTCTGAGGACTGATTCATGGTAGGTGCAGTGTAGCTGGTTTTGAGTTTTTCGTTCTTTACCAATGGACTACAGCTGCAGCTATGAGAAGAACTCCATGGGCCTTTAAGTCAGGACATCCAGTGACTGTAGCTCCTTAAGCTAGTGGTGTAAGGGACAGATGATGTGGTAAAGCTGCCTGGCATTTATTTACTGTGTGTACATAATAATATGGTGATTGATTTTATTACAATAAATGTATTGCTTTACTTTCTAACTGCATTTGCCTGAGTGACTACATGAATCCTAGAAGGTACTGGGTAGACTTCCCTGGCATAGGAAGGCACCCGTGGGTGACCAGCCAGAGGGAAGTGGGTAGAATTGTACCAGAAAATCCGGTATCTTCACAGCATTCTTGACTTACAAAAAATAAGGATTTTTCTTTTATTTCATTCATTTGACTTTGGCACTGGACTTAGAAGAGTGCCCATTTTCTGTCTATATATAGGTACATCGATTAGCCACAATATTAAAACCACCTGACTAATATTGTGTAGGTCTCCCCCGTGCCACCAAAACATCTCTGACCTGTCGAGTCATGGACTCCACAAGACCTCTGAAGGTGTTCTGTGGTATCTGGCACAAAGACGTTAGCAGTAGATCTTTTAAGTACGCTGCAAGGTGGGGCCTCCATGGCTCAGAGTTGCTTGTCCAGCACATCATCATTGTCATCATCACTATTTATTTATATAGCGCCACTGATTCTGCAGCGCTGTACAGAGAACTTATTCACTTCAGTCCCTGCCCCATTGGAGCTTACAGTCTAAATTCCTGAACATACACACACAGACAGAGAGAGCCTAGGGTCAAATTTAATAGCAGCCAATTAACCTACTAGTATGTTTTTGGAGTGTGGGAGGAAACCGGAGCACCCGGAGGAAACTCACGCAAACACGGGGAGAACATACAAATTCCATGCAGATAAGGCCATGGTCGGGTATTGAACTCATGACCCCAGTGCTGTGAGGCAAAAATGCTAACCACTTGGCCACAGTGCAGCCCATTGATGAGGAAGGTGTTGTCGGTGTGGCTTTACAAAAGCTAGATGCTTGATCGGATTGGGAACTGGGGAATTTGGAGGCTAAGTCAACACCTTAAACTTTTGTTAAGTTCCTCAAACCATTCCTGAACAAATTTTGCAATGTGGCAGGCGCAGTGTTCTGCTGAAAGAGGCCAATGCCATCAGGGAATACCGTTGCCATGAAGGGGGTGTACTTGGTCTGCAAAAAACTTTTGGTAGGTAGTACATGTCAAAGTAACATCTACATGAATGTCAGTGTCAGGATCTGCCTGCAGCCTTCAGGCATTGTACTCTGCTGCCATTGGCAGCTCCTGCCTCCTGGACATTGGATTTGTGCTTTTATGCATTATCTACAGTGCCTCTGTTCAACAGGTGCTGCTATTGGGCCTTTCCTTTCATCACTAGGGGTTAACTTGTTGCACCAATTAACTCTTGCACCTGGGTGTCTCTCTACTTATACCTGCCGCTCCCAGTATACCTTGCTGTTCATTGTTGTTTCATTGCCTTCCTTATGGTTTGTTCTCCCTGCTGCTCCTGTGCCTCAGACTTCACATTCCACATCTTCGGATCTCTTTCCACCTACTGGAATGTGTGCCCTGGATGAGGGGGAGAACTCCATGCCACTATAGATAACCCAAGAGAGAGGGGACACTTCGCATGGAAGAGACCCTGGAGTGAGGGCTGCTACAAGACGCATGGTAGCTGTAGTGTCAGATCCTGAGGCTGAGAGTACACAGAGTGATGTGTCAGAGCACAGGAGACATCATCCCCGCAGAGGAGGGATGAGCTGCAGTTGAGAGGTACACAGAGTGTGTCAGAGCTGCATGGAGGAGAAGCTGCCTGCCTATTAGCATCCATGTGAGTGCCCCTGCAGAGGAGGGTGATCTGCAGTGAGTATGGAGTGCAAGAGACATGTAAATTATGTTATTTAACATCTGGATAACATTAAGAACTGTGCTGGAGAGAGTGAGGAGCTGTATATATTTTTCTTTATTGCTGCCACCATTATGATTATCGTGCTGGAGGAAGAGGAGTGTAAATAAAAGTTCAGTTTATCATAGAGATGGTCTGGCGCCAAAATGATTGTGACTTTTATTACACTGCATCACAAAGTGACATTACCTGTGTCCCACTAACTACAGAGAAACACCTGCATGTGCAGGGACCCCCTGATCATCTACACCCATGCCCATCAGCTAGCCAGGGTTTGAGAAGGAGGTGCACTGTGTACCCTTTGCACCCCACAATACACACAGTGACAGGGGGTTACACCTGTAAGGGTATGGATCCATCTAATTGGCTCATTCAAGCGGTAACCGCATTTGAAACCCTTAAAAAGGCATTTCTCTCTGCTCAGGTTCTCAGACACCCTAATCCGGATTTACCCTTTGTAATAGCGGTTGATGCCTCTGATGTCGGAGCTGGCGCTATTCTCTCCCAGAAAGACCCTCATACTCACCGTTTTCATCCGTGTGCATATTTCTCCCGTAAATGTTCTACTGCTGAAACTATGACTTGGGCAACCGAGAACTTTTGACCATTAAGTGGGCTTTTGAAGAATGGCATCATTGGCTGGAAGGAGCCATGCATGTAATCTCCATGATAACTGATCACAAGAATTTGCAGTATATCCAATCAGTCAAATGATTGAATCCCAGACAGGCCCGCTGGGCACTCTTCTTTACCCGATTCAACTTCATAATTACCTACAGACCCGGTTCTAAAAACATCCGAGCGGATGCTCTATCTAGGAGCTTCATGTTACATCACGTTCCAGTTTCTGAACCACTGCCTATCATTCCATCCTCTATTATCCATGCCGGACTGACTCAAGATTTGGGAATGACTCTCCGTAGGTTTCAGAGGATAGCTCCTGCAGATACTCCGGTAAATGTCTGTTTGTTCCCGTTCACTTAAGAAGAGCGGTCCTTGCTGAGGCTCATGACAGCAAGACCGCCGGGCATCCTGGTATTTATAAGACAGTGGAAATTTTTTCTCATTCCATGTGGTGGCCCTCATTATCTGCAGATGTCAGGAACTTTGTTCTGTCCTGTGAAAGTTGTGCAAGGAGTAAGGTTGTTCCGTTATCCAATCCTTCGAAACCTTAGACACACTTATCAATGGACTTTATTGTTGATCTCCCATCCTCTGCAGGACATAAGACCATATGGGTGGTTGTAGGCCGCTTCAGCAAGATGTCTCATTTCATACCATTGACCAGACTTCCCAGTGCACGAGATCTAGCCAATCTCTTTGTTCAACATGTATTCCGACTCCATGGGCTCCCTACAGATATTGTCTCTGATTGTAGCTCTCAGTTTGTTGCGCAGTTTTGGAAATCCTTTTGTACCCTTCTTGAAATCAATATCAGCCTTTCATCCGCCTACCACCCTCAATCTAACGGACAAACAGATAGGGTTAATCAATCCCTGGAGCAGTTCTTACGGTTATACACCTCGGAATTTCACGACAATTGGTCTTCTCTGTTACCTTGGGCTGAATTTGCATACAATAACTTGTGTCATTCCTCTACTCACACTTCTCCATTTTATTGTAATTCTGGATTCCAGGTCCAATTCTTTATACTCACTCAGTCTTTCTGGTCTCCCGGAAATACGTTCTACAGCTGCAGACCTCAAGTGCATTTGGAAGAAAGTTCAATCTTCCTTAAGGCGAGCCTCATTCTACTCTAAAAAAAATTCTGATCGCCATCATACGGCTTGCTCTTTTAAAGTGGGACAGAAGGTCAGTTTCTCTACCCGCAAAAAACTTGGACCTAAATTAATTGGACCTTTCACCATTATCAGACAAGTCAATCCTGTTGCCTTCAGGTTGAAGATTCCCTGTGCCTTGAGGATCCCAAACACTTTCCACTGCTCTCTTCTCAAACCAGTGTTATACCCAATACAGCCTCAGCATTCTCAGTTGTCAGGTTTTCGGTCACCGGATCTGAATGGACCTCAGAAATTTGTTGTTCAAAAAATCCAAGAGAGTCCAGGGACACGTCCACTTTCTGGTTCAGTGGAAAAATCGTGGTTTGGAAGAATGGTCCTGGGTTCCACGAAGGCGCCTTCATGCCAAACAGCTTTTCCAGAAATTCTTCAAGTAATTTCCCATGAAACCAGGGTGTTGGGGTAGCTTGACCCCTCCTCAAGGGGGGGTACTGTCACGAGCCGCGGCTTTACTTCCAGTCACCGCGGCTCGCTTCCTCACAGTGCCCCTCGTCCTGGCCGTCGTTATGACGACCGGAACGTCACTTCTGCCGCTACCCGGCTGTTGCGCAGGCAACAGACGGATGCTCCCCGACTCTCTATACGCGTCCCGGCAGACAAGACACTGCCGGATGCATGATGTAACTTAATTAGCGCTGCGACCCGGCAGGCTGTAACCGGGCGCAGGCGCAGTGTAATATCCTATCAGCTGGGTCCCATTGTTGTGATTATGGAGCTTACCTCCTCATTGGTTGCTGTCAGTATTTAAGGCAGGGAGGGCTTAGTCTCCCAGCCGGTTATAGCGCCAGTTCCCTGTCTGCTAACCTGCTTCTGTGATGTTTGGTGTATACCTTCTGGATTGATCTTCTGTGTATGACCCCTGCCTGTACCTTGTACCTTGCCTGTTTGCCTGTGACCCTGATTCGTTTGCTTGTACCTTGGACCCCTCTATATTGCCTGTGTCCCTGACCTTTGGCGTGTTTCCTGATTATTCTGCTTGCTAGTGACCTCTGACCTTGGCGCTTTCGTCTGACCATCCGCTACAATCATGGCTTGATTTCAAGCAATGTCCAAGGTGAGCAAATGATAGTTGGTCTGGTAGTAGAAACGAACTTGTGTTCCATTTGTTCGTTATACATAATTAAAATACTTGTCCTTTTCTCATAGATGCCATCATCATATCTGACAAAAGTTCAGAAGGAGAAAAGGAAGCAACACAGTGATATTTGTAGTCCTTCTGATGATGGGAAAGTTGTGGTCGAAAAGATGAAAAAGCTGAACCAATATTTTAATGAATTAAGAGCAAACATCAATGATGTTAAAACGAAGTTAAAAAAAACTGGAGAAAAGTTACCTATAATTGTTTGAAGTATATGACAAACTTATGTCAGAATGCAGTAACTATGCTACACGTTAGATATGTAACAATTCTGTGAATTAAGAAGTTCTGTTATTTCTATTTTTCAACATCCTTTCGACATCCTGTTAAAAAATAAATCCTATTTATCACAACTGTTTGGTTCATTTGATAAACTTGCAAGAAAAAAATTGTTCAAAGAAGGGCAAAATCAATACACAACTATGGTCTTTGGGATAGAAAACATGGTGGATGCAGGTGAAAAATTATCAATGCACAGCTCTGTGCTTTTGTTCTACACAGGATGGACACAGGTGCATAGTTATGCACAGAGCTGGATTAAGGCTCTGGGGGCCCCGTTGCACTTTACTATGGCTATAATTTTAGACCAATACACAGACAATACTGTGTGCACTACTGTTACATGCAGGCAGCTCCCCCTTCATGAGTAGAGCAGTGTGAAGTGGGACATACCTCCCAACTGCCCATGTAGTCGGGACAAAGTCCTGACTGAGTGGGTCAGTCCCCAAACTCAGGACTGCCCCACCAGAATCAGGACAGTTGGCAGAATGTCCTGCTCTCTCCTACCTGTTCTTCCCACTTTCAATACTTGTTGCTGTTGCTTGGGTCCTAAGCTCACTTGTGCTTGTCTGGATCCTGGAATGTTGGTTCCCTGTTTGGAAATATAATAGGTACATGACATATAGAAATATCGGCAATGAGTGAACACAGTAGGCCTCCCTGCCTCTATGCAGTCCGACATGAAATCAAAACAATTCATGTTTTATTATTAGTGCCCCTATCCTGTAACCAGCCCGACTGTGAAATAATTTTATTCATCTTTAATAAAAAGACCCATTGCCCCCAAACAACCACAACATTAAATTAATAGTAATCACATTTATTAAATAAACCGATTTCCTACCATACATTAAATAACTTGCATTCACTTTTAAGAAATAGCAATCCTTTTTCCAAAACTCTTCCACACATTTACTCAATAGCGCCCAAACCACCCCAACATTAAATTAATCATCTCACCCTACATTGATAAGTCTGCATCAACCCCACTATTAAATTAAATTGCCCCACCATCAACCCACAAACAAAATAACACCCATTAATTAGCCACTACCTACCTCACACATTACATTGCCACAAGCCGCTTGTGCCCTCACACACACTACATTGCCACAAGCCCCCTGTGCCCTCACACATTATACTGCCACAAGCCCCCTGCTGCCTTCACACACATTAGACTGCTACAAGCCCTCTGCTGCCCTCACACATTAGACTTCCACAAGCCCCCTGCTGCCCTCACACACAGACTTCCACAAGCCCCTGTGTCGAAAACCACACACACACACACTTACCTTGCTCTCTGCTGTGCATCACAGACAGGAAGTGAAATGAGCACTTCCTGTCTGAAGCCAATCAGCAACAGGCAGCCTCACGACATACAGGTTTTACTGTCTATAATATGTGCAATAAATACACATAAGAATATTATTTAATTTTATTTTCATAGTAATTACATATAATAATTACAAATCAAATATAAAGTCACATGACATTTCTGGAAATACATGACACTGTATTGAGAATATGTATTTTCATATGTGGTAAGAATACATGTCATATACACTTGCACACTGGAACACATTCATGTCACTTGGAACGTTATAAACAGCTTACTATTGCGTCTCCATTAAAAAGCACATTATTTACATTTGACTGACTTTCTATGACCGCACCACATGGAAGAGGTATGAATATCAGAAATTTACAAACACACGCGCAGAAAGAAGTCCCTGTTTGAGAAACTATCGGCAATTAGTCGAAGAATCAGTGGTGATTTCATACACACTGCATGATCGGAATCCAGATGGAACCAAGATTGTTAGGTTTACCAGACAACCAAATGAACCAACAATTGGTGCTTTGGAGCAACTATCAGTCATCGTGTAAGTGTACACACTACTGCGATATCAGGCCGAACAGTTGGTTTTTGAGTGTTTGACCCGATAATTGGATGAAAACACTGTAATGTATACCCATACTCTTAAGCTGGCATACCCCTGCTTTACCAGGTGGTAAAGCACCCTCAACCCCCTGCTGCTTCTTACGTTAACAGACAGGAAGGAGGGGATGCTACATGTCCTGTTTGCTTCAATCTGGGGGTGTGGTGGAGATGTGATAGCCCAGCGCCACTTTCCCAGCTCATCACTGATATCAATGAGTAGCAGCCAATAGCTTCACATGTAAGAAACTCCTGGCTGCTTCTACATGTGTCAATCATTCAGTGTTTTAGGTGTCCCCTAACTATTGGCCCCCGAGGTGAACGCGGTAGCACAGGCCCTGCTGGCCATATTCAATTCTGCCTAAAACACCTCATTTCTTGTATTTATAAGCATTGTGGGAGCATTTATATTGTTGAGTAAAATTATATAGAACATATCAAAGTCAACTGGGACAGGGAAGCTTGACCCTGTGTAGAATATACACAACACAGTAAATGCTAGAAAGGACCATGAGAGTAACTTTCTCTATTCCCTACACTTATGTTGCATCCAGTATTCACTATAAATTTAGTGTGCATTTTTCCAACGTTCCCCACATATTTACTCTGTAACCATAATATAGTTGGACACAGGCTAGATTGAAAGGATGATACACTCATACACTGGTTGTATTCAGCCTCAATGTTCATGTAAGTGTCGTTTGCAAAGCAGAATAAAAGGTGCTTATAATGAGTAAAAACAATAAAATTTTCAGCGCTGAACAGTAGAACTAAATTTAAGAAACTTAGTTGCAATTATTAGAGTCCAGTGTATGACAGCTATAGAAGTCTAATTTATTTATATATTAGTTCAACACATATATTTCATAAAATAAATTACTGATATGATCCATACATCTAGCGTCTTATAGGAGCATAATATAATCATTTCACAATAACAGTATATCACTTCACAGGTATACAAAAGCACTCACTGAAACAATAAGGAACGAAAGTCCAAAATGTAGATTGAAAAAGGCTTAGGAACCAGAAACTATGCAGTTCAAGGGTAGATGAAGTCTTACCCCCGACTGGTGTAATTAGAGTGAGAATGGCAAATGGAACAAAAAATCAACCCTTTGGTGTTATCTGCCATAAGTCAGCAAGATGACCTGTTTTTTTGTGTGTCTTTAACCACTCCACATAGTCAAGAGATATGAATTCGACTAGTGACAAAAAATGTTCCAGTAATTCCAATTTCTGATGTGCTCATGGTAACCAATACAATCAAATACGATCCATCCATCCATACAATGGGTGTATGGATCGTATCGCTGATTGATTTTACTATATATATGTATATATATATATATATATATATATATATATATACACATGTGTGTTGTGTAAATAAATTAGACTTTTTTAGAGTTTATCACACACTGGTCTCTAATAATTGCAGCTGAGGTTCTTAAATTTATTTTCCCAGTTCATCATTGCAAATGTCGTAGTTCTTGTTCTTGGTTTGTGGACATAGCAGTATCCTATTGACAGCTGTTGCAGTTGAATGTATTTTAAATTTAATACAAATTTTCTTGACACTGTTCATTTAAATATATTAGATTAGTGCCTAAGGACAATTGTTTTATTTATTCTGATGATAAGTAAGACTAATCCTTGTAAGAACAATTGAGACTTGAGAGAAGAAATCTTTATGCCATGTTATTCTCTGAACATGAATCATTAAGGCATTGGAAATAACTGTTTGATGAATCACACATTTATGATATTAAGGCATACATATTGTGTTAAACAAATACAGAAATAACCAACTTCTGACAAATCTACAGTTAATCCAATTTCTGCTTCAGAGTTAGTGACATGTTCCCACACAAAATTAAAGTTTAACACTTCTGGTTTTCAAGGTATCACTACAATATTAACTATTTTAGTATGATGCTTGTCTTCTAAAGTATGTTGTGTATCTATCTATCTATCTATCTATCTATCTATCTATCTATCTATCTATCTATCTTACCAAGCTTGAGAGTTACATTCAAATACTTGCCACGGTTGCCTTTAAATTTAGCCTAGAACAAATTCCACCTTTAGAGAAGATTTATTTACAGACTGTTATGACTTTATTGATTCTAGATCACTAAGGAAAATTCTGAAATCTCTTAACATAACATTTCTTAATTGGTTTCTTGTATTGAGCAAAGTCATTCTTGTGGAATATTTTGCTACTCTGTAAACTAAATTAATTGTAGAAAACCTCAATTGGGACTTTTTGGAGAAGAAGGGGAAACTAGAACTGTATATGTGCCCTTATAAACTGAAGGGTTTGTTTCATATAGAGGTGTAAGATTGACACCACAATTTTCCCACACCAGTTTGACAGTAGCCTCACATCACTAATCTGTTGGAGGACCCACTCTATCCACTATAAGTCTCCATTCAATGTCCTCATTAACATAATCATAAAAGTTGACAGGTTAACTGTTTCCCACTAACTCAGCGCACCATCACCTGAAATAATTGCTGCTGTGAACATTCTGATGATCTCATTGGCTGTAAATCGTTCTAATCCAGCTAGTTCGAACTAGAGTACAAGCAGGCAAGAAAGAGGTTAAAACTTATAACAAAAAGGACCTATGACCCTAGATAAATGCACCTTAACAATGAAAAAAGCAAAAAAAAATGTAATATATATGCATGGTACATTTTTTCCTCAACATTTATGTACTGTACATGGACAGTTTGTCTTCTTGTATGAATTGATAACCTCCAAGATTGTGTTGCCAAAATATTCCTCTGCCTATGAGCTTTGATTGTGACAAAGTATGTCATTAGTATAAACTGGCTAGATGTCAGCTAATGCAACATTAGTCATTTAAAAACAAAGTAGTATTAAATATTTGAAATATTGTTCACAGCTGCCTTCCTTTGCCTTGCATTTTTCCCAGGATTTTTCCTATAGATTATATAGGTTTTTCTATGTGGATCTCATGTATATTGACACGTTTGCCCTCTGTCCTCCCTCTGTTTAAAAAAAGATAACTTTATGACAAATCCCTATTACCGTCACTGGCAGTCACAATAAATTTTACACAATTAGATCTGGACATGTGTCTGTTTTCCATTCTCCAAAATGCACATTTTCCTCCTGTGTATTCGTGCAAAAAATACACGCACATGAAGACTTTGCTGCATCTTAAACTTATAACTCCTTACCACTGGAGAGGTGAAAAGGGGGAACAAGGGCAGCCAAGCATAGGCTGAGTAAGGGCTTGGTCATCTATTTGTGAATCACATAGACCTGGACACAGACACTGATGTTAAGGATACTGGAGGATGATCAGTGTCTGAATGGCTAATCGCAGATTGACCTCTCTATTTGATAGTACATAAAATATTAGTATGGCTGCTATATTGTATGAAGTTTTGCAGCTGTCTGTCACATTCTCATACTTAATTGATATTTACATTTGAACGGCAGCAGAAAAGAAGATCCCATTTGATATTTTGATTTCTCATTCATTATGGGGTGTAACTGGCAATTTGTTGCGTATATTGCTCATAAATACTCTGCACTTGCCCCCAACTGAACTGTACACCACAGAACGCAGCAGCATCTGATTTGCCTTCGAGTGTAAAGGACACCTACAACAGCTTACGATTTCAGGGAGGGAATGGATGGGGAAGGGCAGATGCAAGTAGGCATCTTCCCCTGCAGATACAGTGGATTCAAACTCTGGCACAGGCAGAAGTACTTTGCTTTTCAGACATAAGTGTTGCACCTGCTCAGGGTCATGTCTAAGTAATAGTGATTACCAACCACAGCCTCACCATCATTTACTAGTGTTTGCTGAGGAGTATAGGATTGTTATATACCAAAGAGGTAGGTGCATTATTTTATATTTTACAAGCACTGCATACCTAATGAGAATGTTGAAATTTTCTTTTTTAATACATTTTCTACATTTTTAACATGAGTCAGGACATTACCAATGCTTCCCTGTTTTTAAATGTTATGTGCACGTTGTATAGTTCCTATATGCTTGCACTGTGGCTGTGCAAGCTTTCAAATATTATGTCATCTACTATGTATGCCTATGCAGTCATTTTTTTATTCTTGGTAGTAGGTCTGGAGATGGCAGTGGGGCTATGGTGTAAACTTGGGGAGAATAGTGAGGGTAATATTGGGGAAGATAAGGAGGGAAAACCTGGGGAGGCAGAGGAAGGTAAAGTTGGGGAGGATAATGAGGGAAAACTTGGCGCAGAGGGGCCTGGGAAAAGAAATTCAGCTGAGGGGCAGAAGTAAGGAAATGTGACGTAGGGGAAAGAGAGGAAACGTGTCATAGGGGGAAGGAGAGGTAGCATGTGACATAGGCACGGGGGGGGAAACATGTGGCATTGGGGCAGGAGGGTTGATGGTAATATATTGTGCAACAAGTTCGGTGAGATGGGTCAAGGTAGTGTCAATATGTTGGATAGTGTGATGGATATGAGTTAGGGTTGTGCTGATGTCATGGATGGTGCTTTCTAGGGCTTCATTAGAGTTGTACATTTTATTGTAAAAGTACTGCATGTGTGAAGGCTGCACACTGCCCCCTGCATCCTCTTCCATCTGAGTCTCTTCCACATCACAGATCACCTCCATAGGTCCACCTTGATAAAGTCCCCTCTTTGGGTTGAAACGCTTCGGATGGTGCAAGCTTAGTGTGGCAGGAGAACCTACCGTGATTTTACATCCAGATGGAAAGTGTTTGCTGTCATTATATCCTGGGACTTTATTAATATCTTTAAAATATGCTTGCTTCTGGCATCTATCCAGTAGGAGTACCTGTACCCCCCATTTGTTTTATTTTATTTTGAATATTACTTTTATGGAATTGTTTTTTGCCTAATGTTTAATAAAATCTTTAGTATTGATTCTAAAAATCTATTGTACTAGATTTTTTCTTTCAATTTATTTAATATTGTGATGGTCTACATGAGGAAATTCTATCTATTCTGTGGAATGTTCTGGGATCCATTGGACTGGAGATCAGAAGATTTTTCAAGTATTTCCGCGTGACAAAAGGGTTTGTTTTGACCGAAAAACAGAAGATATTTTCCCTGAAATATTTGGAATATATATTATTATGGACAATATTGACAACTCCATGGACCTGTTTGGAAGTACAAATTATTTGGGACAACTCCATGGACCTGTTTGGAAGTACAAATTATTTGGGACAACTTCATGGAGCTGTGTGGAATATGAGGGTTTTATTTGGACATTGTTTCAAGCATACTGTAATTGGATTGCAAGCTACTAAGAACAGAAGAGGACATCTGTTGGTAAGTATTTGTTTTTGGTTTTTTTAATAAACGGATGTGGTTATTAAGATGATGTTGTGTTTTATTTCAGAGGTTTTTATTAAAATAATGTGGTTTTAAAGAGGGTGTTGTGGTTTATTTAACATTTTTTGTTTGTGGTACTCCAGGTCGCAGCAAGTCATGGACTTCAGGGAATGTGGACACTTGTTGTTCTCCAAGTGTCAGCATGCCCTTGCTGCCATGGGTATGCTGGTGCTTGCCCAGACTGTTAATGGCAGCCCGTACTGGCTAAACTAGAATATTGTTTTCTTTGTTTAACTCTTTCTTCTGCTGTTATCACCCTACACTCACTGCCCCAGGGGTGTAGAAAGAGCCCTAATGCTTTCATCACTGGGCTGGTTTTTCCTAGAGGGGGGCCCGTACAATTTTTTTGCGGACCACAATTATCAGGGGATCCAGCCCAGTGCTGAACAGCCAGGGTTGGTTGTCACTATGGCAGGGGAATCCCATGCTGCGTGACCACCTGCTGTAGTGCCACCCAACCCAGCTGGTTGGCCTATTGCTGGTTATGGTTAAATTGGGGGAACCCTGCAAGTTTTTTCATCCCTATTTCTTTGCAACCAGCACTAGCCCGGCAGTGCTGATTAATACTTGTTAGAAGGGGGACCCCACTTTATTTTTATAAATGATACAGCCGGCGGATCCAGGAGGAGGCAGCCTCTCAGATTTGAAGGTTGAAATTGCTAGGCATAACAAAAGTACAAGGCCTTCTATGTAATAGTGATATTTCAGATTCTGTATGCAAGTAATTTAAACCTGAGAAGTGTTTATTTGCCCAATGATGGTCCATGTTTGGGATTGGATATTTCATAATGCAACCTAACATTATCTGCATGTCTCTGTGTATGTGTGAGACAGAGATAACCTTTATGAATAAACTAATGTGTAATATTTATTCCAACAGAATGCCTCCATCACCGCCACCGAAGACATTAGGGTGCTAGGTAGGAGCCCCAGTAGGAATCCAAGGAGAAGGCCCAGGAGGAGGGCCAGGATGATGATGAAAATGGGTCCCATTCCCCAGTGTCATTTTCCCCCAACCATGAAGATTCCCTTTTCCCACTCCACCCCACATTACGTTCACCAAGACTGGAGGTGGCCCAAGTGGAGGAGACCCATGAGGCCAAGATGGTGGAGGCAAGGAGTCAATCACAAGCCATTGCAGAAGAATGTAAGTATCTTGATGTTATAATGTACTCTAATATTTATTATTTTGTTTTGCAGCACAAATGGGTAGTCCTCAGAAAGCCTTTATTTCCTAAAGGTGACTTTGCCTAGTCATAGGCAAGATTTGCCATTCTACAGGTGTCTCAAATCGTGGGCTTAAAAAGTGTTTGTTACCAAGCATTCCCCTCCTCTAAAAATGTGCCTCCAAGTACTAGTAGTCCGCTGGCTAATACTGTGTTCAGCATAACATGAAGCTTCGCAGAGATGTTAAATTAATGTACCACTTCTGAACTTTGCTGAGCTTGGAAAATGTGTGAACAAGGTACACCCACAGAGGTAAGATATTTTGTAAAATGTACTAAGATTGTGATTATAAAATGTATTTTTTTTCCAGCTGCCGAAGAAATAATAAGCGTCAAGCCCCCAGCCCCAAATTGCCATCCCCCTGCCCCTGTTTTATTCCAAAAAATTCAAAAAATCTCGAAGAAAAGAAATTTAAAAAAAAATGTAAACTGGTACAAAAATATTTGTTTATATATTTCCCCAAAATGTAATTTATAAACACATTATTCATTTAATTTTGGGTAAGGAAAATGTGTATTCATGTACATTTGCACCATAATGAAGGGACATTTTGATAATAACTGAATATCTGAAATACATTTGTCCCTTTTGACTGGGTATTAACAACAACACATTTTCAATCATAATGAAATGTGTGATGAGGGGAGCAGGGTTAAAAAGTATAGTAACTCATCCCCTATTAGTGTGAGAAATGTACAGTTTTACAGCGTAAGGATTAATAATTTATTTATAATTTGATGTAATTGCACGCCTATGCGTTCCACTGTCAGTCGGCAATACAAATGCATATCGCACTCAAACGTATGTCTGCCAGAGTTTGAAGAGCAAGAACAACGAAATTCGTAAAGGTGACTGCTTATATTTATAATAATTTGCAGAAGACATGTATTATTCCCTATAATACACATAAGAGGCTCTGTCATATTCTGTGGTTTCCCCACTGGTCCTACTTCCCCAATCTCCTGACGATATCACCTCTCCTTCTTTGAATTGATTAACAGGCATTAAACTGGATTACTTTCGAGAATTGATACTCACTTCTGTTGATCCCAGAACTTTTAGAGAACTTGCATTCTCATTAAATTATTTATTGCTCTCAGTTGGGGTCCCTACAGTTTGATTAAAGTAAAAAAGAAAACTATCTTTCACACCAGGAATATGCTTTTTTTCTGCATTACCAAGCCATTTTTAAATGTTTTGCTGATGTGTTTGGGTCTTCTAGACCAATATGCACTGGTATATTTGGATGACAACTTTATTAATTTCCAAAACATTTCTCATGGTTCTAGGCAGAAGTGTAGGAATCCCGAGCCTGTCTTGCTCAACACTACTCTACCCAGAGGTATCGTTGTTCCACAGGAACTCTGAGTCAAGGGTGCAGAATTCGATTATGTATTGAGCCACAGAGCGGGTCTCTTGTCGGAGTCTTAGAATACTAGCAGCAGCTGAGGTGACACATCTGGGCTCATCAAATCTTTTCCAAAAAGCAGATAGGTAAGCGGCACAATCACTAAGTAAGGGATCGTCTCTCTCCCACAGAGGCGAAGCCCATGCCAAGGCTTGTCCGGTCAACAAAGAAATAATATAAGCAAGGTTGTCTTCACCAGGTACCCCCACAAGGAGGTATGGGCTTTGCAGCCACTGCCCTGCAGGTTACTGCCCTCTGGGAAAGTGCTAGATGAGACCCATATGGAGAATATACTACTGGAGGGAACTTTGCAGGGAGGTGCTGTAGAGTAGCAAACTGAAGTTGAAAAGAGGATAGCTGTGGATGAGTAGCACTGAACAGCAACTGAGGAATCACTGGAACAGCGAGCTGAACACGAGAAAGTGATGTCTGAGGATGAGTAGCACTGACTAGTAACTGAGGAATCACTTGAACAGCGAGGAAAATACAGCAGGAGCAGAAGGAGCCACGTCTACTCACTGTCAGGATTTTGACATAAAGAACAAGCACCTGCCTGCAGGGACAGGTGCCTTAAATATCCTGCAGGTAATTGCAGCTCCAATGACGGAAAGGGTGAAGGCTTAAGGGGAGATCAGGTCTGCACATGTGCAGACCCGATTCCAAGATGGTCGCCGTCATCGAATGAACAAGGCCCTCATTGCCAGTGAACATCCCTGCTCAGAGCAGGTATGTCTGACGGGACCCGACTGCGGTCCTGGTATGTGATAACATTCAAGAACATTGCAAAATTGTTTTGGTGGTACTGAGGAGACTTCTTGCTATAACAATGTGTCATCAAATTCCCACAGTCGAATTTCTAGAGATGTTGCCTATAGCAACCAATCAGATTGTAGCTGTCATTTTGTAGAATGTACTAAATAAATGACAACTAGAATCTGGGCTGCAATAGGCAACATCTCCACTTTTTCAAACTCGCAATTTAGTAAATATACCCCCTTGTGTCTTTGGTTTATCCGCCCTTCCCTTTAGAATGTAAGCTCCTTTGAGCAGGGTCTTCTCTCCTCCTGTTTCCACCACTTTTAACTTTGCTCTCTAGCTACTCTGCCTACATCCTTCTTGGGCCTTCTGACTCCACTCTTACTTTTCTCTGCACCTTTTCAGTGGCTCTTAGCCTGTTAGCTGCGCCTACACTCTTGGGCACAGGCTTCCTGCTTGTGCTGAATATCCCTTACCCTCACCCTTTCAGCCTTTCTTATTTGCTGTGCTTTGAGCTACCTGAGTTATAGTGCTACTTGTTTATTGTACCGTACAATTCTACCTTGTACTGTCCTACTGTTTGTTCCTCTACGGCGCTGTGGACACTTTGTGGTAGACTATTATTAAAGTAATTCTATCATTTTCAAATAAGCATTGCCCAAGCGATTGTATGTGTTTCTAACGCACAAAGTGATCTATTTTTTAGCAGATGCAAAGTTTAACAGTTCAATACATGATTATATTGTGATACAGTACAGTACAGCCAATGCCAAAAGATAAATACATACCGCTGCGCTAACCACGGGCACCAGTGGCCAGTAGTTCACCCTTGAATTCTGTGATCAGAGTAGACTGAGGCTAGTGGGGGTGCAGCTATGATTATATATACAGTCAGTGTTACAGAGTGAACAATAGAGATGACGTGGCTTGCTTCTATAGGTCCAGACTTCAGATGGGTCCAAGGTAAACAGGTCATAGGCTGGTTCAATCTAAGGAATCCAAAGGTGGGGGTCATCTCTCCAGGGATGAGCTCTGTTTTTCCCGCCTGAATCTCCAGTTACAATTAGTCTATTAGCATTTTATGGTCAGTATCATATTAAAGGTTTATCCCTAACATCAATAACTAGAGTATGCAATGTGCGATCTCTTCGCCGAATGCACCGGACAGCTGCTGATGAATAGGGGTTTAATATGATACTAGACATGACACCTTTCCTATAACCTGAACCTTAAATAACACTGAAGTATACATATAATCATATTATATAAACTAAAAATAAACGTGTAGCGTGGCATACTGAGTGCAATCGACCAATAAAACAATATTAACCAATATACTTTCGTTCATCCAATTATACGACTTTGACAGTTCCACCCTTTGATAGTATAATAAACTATTACCTTAAAGATGTTATATGCAGGATCTCAGGACCACGTTTCATTGCTATGTAATGCAAATCCCCCTTGGGGTATGACCACGCTGTTTGTAGATCTAAACAAGTTATCATAAGAGAGAGTCTTAATCCTCAAAACGACTTCTTCTTTTACTATAGACCATACATTTCTGGAGCTTGGAGATAACCTTTTGTATGCCCTTCAAGGGTGCAATAAAACACGTAATACATTATTTGGAAAGGTACAGAGTACAATAGAACATGTTTCAGTTATACAGAATACTTTACTACAGTTCTTCAAGTTTAACAGGTTCATCTGTCCAACGCATGTCTTTAAGCTCAGAATACGTTTAAACACTTCATGTTCTTTAATAGCATCATCCTATGTCTATCAATAATATAATCTCCTTCAGCTTGCGTTACTATACACACTTCTAATAATGTCATCAGTTTGTTTTCATCAACACTTGTGGGCGAGCTATTGTCTGCTCGTTCTTCCCAGTCTCCCAATACTCAGGTTTCTTTGTACGTGAAACAGTGATCGACTTGTAAAATATTGGGAGACTCCAGACTAAGGGACCTAGGTGTTGTACTTTTCCCCTAGTGACCTCCCACCCATAACTCGGGTATCTCAAGAATATTTAGTGGAAAGAGAACTAATCCTACGTGATATAATCACTGATGCACGTGAGAGCACGCCCAGCACTATGTTTGGTCTAAAACCTTACCCACCCAAGAATGATAATCATTCTCAAGGATGCCTGCTCAAGTCCGAATATTACTGGACTGGCAACGCTGGGTGTACCTCTTTTTTTTTATTATGGGGTCAACGTACTTACGGACGTAATGCTAGTCAGACAATAGCCCCTCGCACTTTCTCCAAGCTCCAAGGTTTCCAAATTTTCCTTTACCCCTGAATTGAATAGAGTAATTGGCTGGACCGATTATGCTACTAACTTCTCCTTCATCCCCAATACCTCATTATCATTACCTGAACCAGTCACCTGCCAATAATTAAAAGAATTGACCGTCCTGAGAAGAGAATGAAATGAAAGAAACACAGAACAGGAAAACTACAACTTCATGATGGACAACTGTCTTCGCCTTCGGCTCAGGTGCTATTAACTGCATTCGAGGCCTTCCAGAACATATTCATGAGTGCCCTTGGACCCTTCTCTGAGTGTTGGCTCCTCTGCAGTGGGTGGAATGGGCACCAGTCTGTCTCTGCTACCCTTGAAGCCGTGATGCTGGTAGCCTACACCTGGTACCTGTCTGTCAAATAACCTGAGCCTAAGAAATTTCTGTTCCACAACTTACCCTCCCGATTCCAACATCCTGACAGTTAGTGTGACTTTTCAGGAAACAGTGTTTTGGACGTTCTCAGTTGCTGTCTCACTATTTACCTTCTCTCAAGGTCTAAGCTAGCCTCTCAGTTACAATCTCATCTCAAGGGGGGTCAAGAACATCCCAAAAACTGATAGGTTATGAGGCTGCCCAGGAGTGATCTTTGGTAGTGGGGAAGGACTAGTGGCCGAAGTTATCAGTCACTTCAATCAAGTTCCAACTCTTATTCTATTCAATTCATTCTACCGAGTACTGTTACTTTATGTTCACACTGGTTTGTGGCTAATCGAAAGTATGTGATTTGTTACCACTACTCATACATTATACATCTATTATCAACAACATGAATACCCCTATCACCTATTATAACTCTAGGGTATCACATTGAATAACAAGAGCTTTGAGTATGACACAGTAATACATTAGACACATTTCAATACACCTTTACCCAGACATATTTCATTGGTACACCAGTGTATACTTGAGAATGCTGCATGGTGGTAATTGGATGACGTGGATTTGTTTTACCTGGAGAAAACCCCATCTGCAGGAGGGATATGGGATGGCTCTATTGGTATCATTTTCCTGACATTCTCTTAATCAAGATAGGATGTTGCCGTCCTACTAGCTTGAGAAGAAATGTTTGGTGCACCCCAATATACTCTTACCAGCTTGTACCTACCTTCTGTAGCCAGCTGAGCCAGACCGTGTGCTGCCTCCGCTGGGTCTGGAAGATACACTCTGGGAGCTACTGGTCTACCTTGTCCATCTCTCCAGAATCCACCAGACTCCTCACCACATCTCTTCACCTTCCAGACAGTTAATTCTTTAGGTAACACAAATCTTCATATATTAACCAATATGTGTATGCGTGAATGTGTGTGTGTGTGTTCACATTTTAAAACTAAAACAATACAACGAAAAACAAAACAAAACATAGATTTGTTAGCTGTCACATAAAACTCTGCTGTCTATTTGACAGCTATGTTCGCCCTGGTGTGACAGTCATGTATGGTCATGTGTGTAAGTGTGGACTTTACTAGCAGCTACTTCAGTTGGTAACTGTGTCACTGTATAAAGTCCTCTGTGTAGTGTCCTACTCATGTGCTGGTATTGCTAAAAAGATTTTTCAGTCAACTCAACATCGCCCCCTAGACTAGAAAAATGCTGAAGGCCAATGTATATCAATCGATTTTCCCTCTGCCAACTCTCATGCCATTCTCAGTACCTCACATTCAGCTACTTGACTAAGGGAGAAAGACAAAGGGGTCTATTCCTATAACACTTTCTTCAAATATAACAGTACCCAGTACATGTTTGTCTAACAGTGAAAAAATATAAAACACGAAAATTCTACATTTTCTAGGGTTTCACATTATTTTGTATCTTGTGGTAAAAATCCTACTCCAATGTTCTATACAGAGATGCATATCTGTATGCTTAACCTCTAGCAATCTCCTGTCCTCCTGTCCTCCCCACCCTTTGTGCATCCATATAAAGGCACATTTTTGTACAGGAGGCACGAACCACAAAAACAAAAAAACAAAACAGATATGCAATCTATAAAACATGAATTGTATTTCCACAACAGAACCTTTCTGCTTAAAATCAGCAGCTTCTATACACATGAAAACAAAACCCCTGATTGTTTCTGTAACTCATGTCAATCTAGTGTGTGTATCCCTAAATTTGTCTTATGTAAAAAAAATATGTCTTAGCCCCATTGATGAGACTTTCTGTCTTTTATTTTTTTTTATCTCTACCAGAGCAGAGAGAGAGAGAGAGATACTAGCATAGATGTAAAAAAATGAGAAATAAGAAAGCCATGAATAATAGGAATACAAAGATTTGAATACAAGGGTTTGAAAACAAACATACATGCAGAAAGGGAGATTTTAATCAATGATCCATTGTTAATTAGTCTTTCAAGAGTAATTCTTCTATTTCTCTATCCCACCCCTTTAAACACTAAGTCTATATTTCTTTTGTGAACCCTTAATCTGTGAGAAGAAAAACAAGATAGTTATCTTGAAACAGCAGACAAAACAAACATTTCCATTCTTTTCCCTCGGCCAGCGATTAGAAAAACAAGCATTTGACAACATTAAACATACAAGCAAAATCAACAAAGATTACTTTTTAAATCAGTTACCTGCACACTAATACTTACCACAGTTTAACATTTACCACGCCTGGTTGTAGGACTATAGGTGTGACCTGACTCCTAGCATTGACTATTGCTTTCCCGCACAGCATTTGCTGCTATAACATGCACTGGCAGGTGTGAGTCTTCTAATCTATGTGAATTCCTCCTTGGAGGATATCTACGTGACCCACCCCTATGTGCATTGTGTCTTTCCTTTTTACAATCTCTCCTAATATGTCCTTCTTCTCTGCAATTGTAACATCTCAATATTCTAGGTTTCCTGTTATGTGGGTCGTATGCTGGTGGTCGTGTGTGCAGTCCCTCTAGTGTTGGGATACTTACCATCATTACCCTATCACTTAGTGTCTTTTTCTGTTTATTTATACTTCTATCATGTCCTATAGCTGACTCCCTGAGAGCACTTACAGTGATTCCTTTCCAGTATGGTAATGAAGTTTGCACCCTTCTTTTCAAGTTTTCCTTGAGGCCATCCATTAGAACTGTAACAGCAACCTTCCTGTAGTGTACATTATCCTTTATGTCTGATACCCCGTATATTTGGCTATCGCTATTAGAGCCCTGCAAAAATAGTTTGCTGCATTTTCACTGTCCTTTTGTTTGATAGTAAAAATTTTACTCCAGTCCACTATTACTGGAAAATATATATAGCCAAATGTGTGATTATACGTCTAATATTGTCCTGATTATCATCCTCGGTTAAGGATTTATCCTCCTCCAACATATAATCCTTAATGAACTTTTGTATATCAATATCGAGAGGAAGACAGGCTCTAAGCACCATTCGCCAATCTTTATTAGTAGGCTCATGTGCGTTACGTAAATGTCTAATAAATTTCTGACTCTTGGCCACATCTTTTCTAGGATCAAAGAAATCAGACATAATTAAAAACATTTCAGACCTAGTCCATGGATCATGTTTTACAACTAGTTTTAAGGGAACTTCACCATCCTTGTCCACCTTCAAATTGGGAACTGCTGTTGTGCGAACAGGATGTAAGCCTACCAAATCACTATGTTCTGAACTAGTTGCTGAAATTGCTGCTGCAGTACAATGGATGTCTCCCCCTGTGTTAACCTTTACATTATTCTCACCACTTTCAGCCGCTGCCCCTGCTGGTGGGATCATTCCTTTTCTTTGTCCTGAAACATTACTTTTAACATTACTGAAAACAACATACAAGTGGGGGGCGTGGTTTGGATGCCATTCCGAGCGGACGCAGTCTCTGCCAGCTCTCCCTCCGGTGCTCAAAAACCTCCCTATCCCGCGAGCTGCACGATTTAAAAGAGGCACAGTCGCTAGGTTTAAGAGGGGGCAACACACCTGTGGACCCATTGGACCGTTTCCCAGCACCTTGCTCCTGTGCTAGGTTCTTCAGCCACGACATCGGCTGCTCGCCCTGCGCCAGGTGGACTCCCTCTTTGCATCCACTGAGATTGGGTCAGCGCTTCTGAACTGCCCCCTTGCCGCACCAGTGCGTTTCCACGGAGAGGGCCTACTTCCGGTCCCAATCCCCGGCCTCAGGTGAAAGTAGTGCTGACTGGCGGGTCACTTCCGGTGGGGGCGTGGCCTAACAGCGAGAGTCGTGGACCCGGGGCTGACTGACAAGCAGCCCAATATCGTTTTGAACTCAAATCACTATTCTACAGTGGCAGGTTAGTGGTGGAGAGCACCCCCCCTTCTGCCTTTTGTTTGGGTTGCGCTGATTGGCTCCTGTGTGGCACAACAGTGTAAAGGAGTGCTACCACAGTGGCTCTATTTGCACTCAGTGTAATCTAGACCTGTAACAAAGGATCCCAGTGTCTTGTACTTGTCATCTTTTGCTGCAAGGACTGTGCCCTTATTTACTTTATATACTACAACTGAGTGCTGAAAGATTCCTGCACCCAAAGCTGTGACTTCGCTGACACCTGTAGGCCAAACACAATACTGCGGCTGCAAAGTCTTCTCTAATACCTGGCACCACAAGGGGTTGGCACTCCTGTCAGCGCATGGTTACAGTAATTCAGTATTCCATGCGAAGCATGGGTATCTCCCCGCAACAATAATGGAAGCTTTCTAAATCAACATGCGGGATACCCACCCAGTGTGACACTCCAAGCAATCAATTATTAAGCGGAGCTTACCCTCAAGTCTTGCTAATTTTACATACCGTATATACTCGTGTATAAGCCGAGTTTTTCAGCATACTTTTGTATGCTGAAAAAGGGCACTCGGCTTATACACGGGTGAACTTACCTGGTGTCCGGTCCCTCGGCTTCAACTTCTGCATATGCGTTCCAACACAGGAAGTTCGGCATTTGGAACGCAAACTTGCGTTCCAAATGCCGAACTTCCTGTTGTTGGAACGCATATGCGTTCCACTGCCGGGTAAGTGGAAAAAAAAATATCTCTCTCTCTCTCTCTCTCTCTCTCTCTCCTTTTTTTTTAATTTACAGTGCAATTACATAATGAACAAATAATACAGCCACCATGTTCATACATTTATATCCCTACCCCTTATATACCCCTTTATTTAGGTTAGGTTGTACCCAATGCCAATGATTTTATAATCATTTATGAATGTTCCTTGTCATCTACTGTTATTTATGGTTTAGCTAAAAATGATTTCATAGATTGAACCTATCATTTTTATTTAGGTTTTTAAATTAGCGCTCTTTTCCACCCTAGGCTTATACTCGAGTCAATAAGTTTTCCCAGTTTTATGTAGTAAAATTAGGTGCCTCGGCTTATATTCGGGTCGACTTATACTCGAGTATATACGGTACTAGTTACTTTCTCATGGCTCCTAAAAAGAATAAGCCCACTGTCTTGGCTCCCCCACTTAAATTCCAACCAAGGCCAAGGTCGGCATCAAGCTCACCTTCTACCTCAAGAGATTCTCCTCCAGTGGCCCGTGCTAAGGAGTTAGAGATTCCCCCTCTACGCCCTCCTGCTTCTGATCCGGAAACGGATACTGCACTGGATGCTCCATTAACAGCGCGTGTGCTACACTCTACCTTACACCAGATGCTGACGGCTCTTCGGGCGGACCTGACTTCTGAAATGAGAGCAGCAATTGGAGGCTTGAAATCAGAGATTGCTGAAGTTGGAGATCGTACATACCACCTCGAGACAAAAATGGGGGAAGTGGTGGCTTTTAACAATGACCTCTCCTCTCCGCATCAATCCCTTCAGAGTGAGATCGCCTTCCTGTGAGGTAAAATGGCGGATCAGGAAGACCGGTCCCGCAGAAACAATATAAAGATCAGAGGCATTCCGGAAGCTGTCTCCAACGCAGATCTACAAGAGTATGCCGTTTCTTTGTTAAAAAAAGCTGGTTCCGTCAGGCGATGATAGAGATTTTCTTATTGATCGTATTCACCGTCTTCCACGCCCTCATTCTGCGCCAGGGAACCTACCGAGAGATACTCTCCTCCGGGTCCATTTCTTTCATATCAAGGAGGCTATACTTAGAGCGGCTCGAGAACCGGCCAATGCGTCAACGTTGGGGGATCTGCAGCTTTTTCAGGACTTGTCACTGACTACCATCAACCAAAGAAGAGCTCTTCACCCAATAACGGCGGCCCTACGAGCAAATGATATTTCTTACTGCTGGGGCTTTCCGGTTAAGCTGTTGGTGCGTTATGAGGAGTCCTCGTATGTCATCTCGTCTCTTGAAGCTGGCACCAAACTCCTGGAGGAATGGCAGATATCTCTCCTATCTGAATCCGCTACTAGCAAGACCCCGCTTCAATCAGACTGGTCTCGTGTTTCCAAAGACTGAGGTTCAATGCTATGGATTAAACCGTGCAGCCTTACAACTTCTACTTCGGGTTTGCTAAGTATAATTGTTAACATTCTTTGTATCTAATATTTAGTGCCTTGCGTTTACATCTCTGTGGTTTGTCTTCAAATCCTGATGCATAATCTACGAAATGTACCAAACAGGAATGTTTAAGGACAAGCTGTGTTCATGTAAGGCTTGGGATGTCGCAGTGGATGGGCCTGGTAGCCCTGCTGGAAATACATCCCTCTTTGCATGGCCCACATTGTATTGTAGTAGGATATATTCCCTTTTATAGTGAGAGGTTGTAGTCTGATGCTATATGTTTGCTATATTGTTGCTGTTCTTTTGTTTGTTCATCTTTTCTGGAGTGTTACATGGGTGGGGTTTTATTCTTATCCCACCACCTCCCCACATGGTACCTAGTTTGCCACATGCTTTCCTCTGTGGCAAATGCTCTGACCCCATTCTACGGGTTAGTTAATTTTTTTCTTATTTTTTTCTTTTATGCCCTCCCTCCAGGTTTCCCCTTCTCCCTGGATCACTCGCACTATACACTATAAGAATAGAGTAGGCTCACTAGCGATGTCTTTCTCCTTTCAGGTCCCGTAACTTATGGTTCGGTTTTACTCCCTGAACGTTAAGGGACTTAACTCCCCAAATAAATGCCGATTGGCGCTTACTACATTCCACAAACGTAGAGCAGATGTTATAGCCCTGCAAGAAACACATTTCACGCCCCGTGCCCCTCCCCAACTTAGAGATCCAAGATATCCCTTGGGTTACTTCGCTAACGGCCCTTCTAAAGCTCTTCAAAAAGAAATAAATGGTGTTAGGAAACAGCTTAATACACTTTTTATATCTAGTATGAATGTAGCCCTTACTAAATTGCGTCAGAAATTCTATGCTACGGGTAACAGAGCCAGTCGGCTCTTGGCCCGTAAACGCAGAGGTAAGCAAGCTAGAAACCGAATAAAAACTCTTCACGACTTTAGGGGAAATAAGATCCACAATCCCGCTGACATAGCAAATCAATTCGCTAAATATTATGCTAGTTTATACAACCTGCGGGATGATAAGGACACGGTGCAGCCATCAGAATTGTCTATATCTACTTTCCTCCACCACCTTAATCTCCCCTCGTTAGACCATGATAGTCTGAAGCAGATTAATTACCCTTGGTCTCAGCTGGAGATTGAGGAGGTCATCAAGCGTCTCCCTAGAGACAAGGCCCCTGGTCCGGATGGCTTTGTAAATGCTTTTTATACCACATTTCGGTCGGAGTTGGCCCCGCTTCTTACTAATATTTATAACAATGTATTGATGGGGGGTAGCTTCCCAGATGAGATGTTAGAAGCACAAATAATAACGATCCCCAAAACTGGTAAGGATCCCTCTGATTGTAAGAACTATAGACCTATAGCACTACTTAACACCGACCTTAAAATTTATGCTAGGTTGATAGCTGATCACCTGAACCCTTTATTACCTCAGCTGATCCATCCAGATCAGGTGGGCTTCATATTAGGTCGCCAAGCGTCAGATAATACACGGCGCATTCTAGATGTGGTAGACCTTCTGTCCGAGACTGGAGAGGAGCTTGTTATGCTTTCCCTCGATGCAGAGAAGGCATTTGATAGGCTCCATTGGCTCTATATGAAAGAAGTGTTACTTCAATTTGGCATACAGGGTAATATCTTACACTCTATATTAGCTCTATACCAGGGACCCTCCGCAAGAGTATTTAGTAACGGTTTTCTATCTTCCCCTTTCCCCATCACTAATGGAACAAGGCAGGGGTGTCCCCTTTCTCCCCTGATGTTTGTTATGGCTATAGAACCTCTAGCGCATACAATTAGGCAGGCTTCCCATTTCCCAGGCATTACTTTTCACTCCTATACACACAAACTATGTCTATTTAAGGATGATGTACTTCTGTTTGTTACCAATCCGGAGACCAGTCTTGAAAAGCATCCTAGACGACTACAGTTCGGCCTCGTTGTATAAATTAAATATTACTAAATCCGAGGCCCTACCTATTAATATACCACAATCCTCACTATCGTTTTTGCAAAAGAAATTCCCATTTGTCTGGGTAAAGGATTCTTTGCCGCATCTGGGTATACACATTCCCCCTCCCTATCCACAGTATTCAAAACTAATTTCAATCCAATTTATTTACATCTTTCTTCTCTAACTAAGAACTGGCTTAACTTCCAGTTCTCCTGGCTTGGCCACATAGCTGTTTTTAAAATGATGCTGTTACCCAAACTGATATATATTTTTCGCACTATTCCCTATATTGTACCTAAACGATTGATGGCCCGCTTCCATACGCTAATGATGGCATATGTGTGGCGGCAGAAGCGCCCCCTTCTTTCCCATAAACGTATGGCCCTACCTAAACAATGCGGGGGACTGATGCTTCCTAACTTGACTTGCTACCAGGAGGCTTGCATATTGAGCCACCTGCGGGATTGGGTGCTCCCCCCTATCTCTAAGCCATGGGTAGATCTGGAGAGAGCTGTGTGCCCTAGCTACCCACTGTTGGATCTTCTCTGGACACCCAGGCCGGCTCGCCTATCTGTTGTATACAGGTTACGGTCCATTTCGGATGCCATGCAGGTGTGGGATAGGATCATTGGGTTGCATACCAACTTTGTACTCCCATCTCGTAACCTCTCTCTTCAGGCAGTGAGTCAAATAATTTCAGACCTGAATTTGGCTGTCTGGAAAGCTAGAGGGATTTCCTCAGTGTCAGATTTGTTTGCCCAAGGCCTTTTTCTTTCCTTTTCGCATCTCCAAGACCGCTATAGCTTGCCATCCTCAGAGACATATAGGTACTTGCAAATCAGCCACTGGGTCAAAACTGTTTCTAGGACCCCCTACTCTCTCACTTTGCTCCCATTATCTGTTATAGATAGACTGACAAAGGGTAGTGGTAGAGGCGGAATAACGTTCTGGTACCATTACATTTATTCCTTGATCCCTCCGACTAAAACTCCGGCACAAACCCAATGGGAAAAGGATGTGAATTTAATGCTCGCTGAACGACAATGGGAAAGAATTTTTGTAACTTCCCACCGTATGTCTAAATGCATTAATCATACAGAGATGCAGATCAAACTTCTCAACCGGCTATACCTTACCCCGGAGCAGCTACACAGGTTCTGGCCAAGCCAATCAAAATTCTGTTGGCGCCAATGTTCCCAAATAGACGATATTTTTCATGTCTTCTGGTCATGCCCGATGATACAGCCACTATGGTGTGAGGTATTTGCTCTTATTTCAATGGTCCTAAAAACTCCTGTTGCTCCAGACCCAGCCCTAGCTCTTCTCCATGTCTATCCGACTTCCATTCCAAAGCACGATCGCTACCTTTTGGGCCACATATTAATAGCTGCTAGAGCAGTGATAGCACAAAACTGGAAGTCTCAGTCCCCCCCTATCACTGCCCGAATCATCTCTAAGTTACAGTATAGCTTTGAGATGGAAACAATAGATACGCCCTATGCCTCATCTGCATCAGCTCCTATCATACAATGGTTCAGGTGGCATGAATATATTACAGATGGCCCCGGGGCTCCCCAAGATACTTTTGATTTTCCAACAGCTCACTCTGCAGCGGCCCTTATAGAATCTCCCTAGCCCACTGATCAGTTCTTAGCTCCTGGTACTCCTCCCATGGTGGAGATATCTCCAGATGATCAAAATGAAGGCTGATATGTCTTGCTATATTTCTGTTTGTTGGAGGGGGTTTTGTTTTTGGTTTTCTTCCTTATGAGTGGATTGTTTTATATTCTCCTTTCATTTTTAAATGCGCATTATTGATATTGTGTGCCTTATGTTAGTTTCAAGTTTAATTGAGTGACTCCTTTCCCCCTGCATGGGGAATCCCTATGTGTTCCCCTTTGTTGGTAATTTCCTTTCCCCTATCTTTTTTTTCTGTACCCCATATACCTTTGAAAAATTTGAATATAAATATTGATGCCAAAACAAAAAAAAACAACATACAAGTTACTAGTTACAGTTTTTACATTTTTGGTATTGGCTGTATTTTCCGCCCTGACTGAATTTGTCTGGGGCGTGCTTGCGCTCAGTTCTCCACGCTTTGCAACGCACACTTCCGGAACTCTCATTTCCGGTACGCTCATTTCCGCTGTGCACGTGTTTTTTACCTCACTTACTTGCGCTGTGCATTCGCTGCTTTGCCACGTGTTGCCTTCCATTTGCCACAACTTTAAACAATCATCATGTTTAATTCTCGGTTTTGTTGATTTAATCAACCGCACTTTTTTTCTAACATTATTTAACACCTCCGACTCAAAACTATCACTGCAGACTAAAGGGCGAACAGCTCCTCGATACCCTTTACTCTCCAGCAAAATCTGTTTTCAATGTATACCTTATATACTACTTATTCAACTTCTTTAATACACTGTATGCTACTCAAAATACCACATACTACCATGAAACCACACCATATACTTCTTAAAATACCGTATATTACTTATAACACAGTATGCTACATAAAATACCACATACTACCTGAACCCACACCATATACTGCTTAGAATACCGTATATTACTTATAACACTGTATGCTACATAAAATTCCACATACTACCTGAACCCACACCATATACTACTTAAAATACCGTATATTACTTATAAAACTGCACCGTATGTTACATAAAATACCACATACTACTTAGAATAGTGTTCTTATTTCAAACACAACCTTGCCCGTCCAGTCTACCTCATCAGGCAGCAACCGATATCCCTGTCTTTTCAATAGTAAATCACTTCTTTGTCTGTCTTCAACAGTATGCAAATTCTTCCCTTATCTATCTCTTTTCAACAGTATGCAAACTCTTCTCTTATCTTTATGCATACCATTCACATACAACCTTTTGTTTTCTGCACAGAAAATAGATTTCCCAAACAATGGTAGTCTTACAGAGGTTTTAACAAATTCTTATACTATACATATATAACAGACTATGAACATGATTGTTTAAACACGTGGTAACAATACTGGAAGTCATACACGCTAAACAGGAAGTACACATACACTAGGCAATGCAATACCTTTTAAAACGCAAAACGACAATAAAAAGAAACATTTTTCTTTCTTGTCCCTAGATTCTAGTTAGCGTTCCTTCAGACTATACAACAACGGACATTCGGTTTCGCAACACAAAGTAAACCACAGGTCTTGAACACAATGCGTTCTTTCCCGTATGAGACGCGTCCGTCAATCCACCCTTTGTTGAGGAACCGAAAACCATAAGCGTTACATACCTGCCGATAACTTAACCTCCAACTCAGAGCCCCCAAATTAATAAAGTAATTCTATCGTTTTCAAATAAGCATTGCCCAAGCGATTGTATGTGTTTCTAACGCACAAAGTGATCTATTTTTAGCAGATGCAAAGTTTAACAGTTCAATACATGATTATATTGTGATACAGTACAGTACAGCCAATACCAAAAGATAAATACATACCACTGCGCTAACCACGGGCACCAGTGGCCAGTAGTTCACCCTTGAATACTGTGATCAGAGTAGACTGAGGCTAGTGGGGGTGCAGCTATGATTATATATACAGTCAGTGTTACAGAGTGAACAATAGAGATGACGTGGCTTGCTTCTATAGGTCCAGACTTCAGATAGGTCCAGGGTAAACAGGTCATAGGCTGGTTCAATCTAAGGAATCCAAAGGTGGGGGTCATCTCTCCAGGGATTAGCTCTGTTTTTCCCGCCTGAATCTCCAGTTACAATTAGTCTATTAGCATTTTATGGTCAGTATCATATTAAAGGTTTATCCCAAACATCAATAACTAGAGTATGCAATGTGTGATCTCTTCGCCGAATGCATGAATGGGGGTTTAATATGATAGTAGACATGACACCTTTCCTATAACCTGAACCTTAAATAACACTGAAGTGTACATATAATCATATTATATAAACTAATAATAAACTAAATACTATCTGCTCATAAATGACTGTGTAACAGAACCAATATGAATATGAATTACATAAATAACTAAATGTTGTAATGCGAGTGTGTACGTGCGTATTTTACCTTGCGATCTCCGTATGCCACGTGTAGCGTGGCATACTGAGTGCAATCGACCAATAAAACAATATTAACCAATATACTTTCGTTCATCCAATTATACGACTTCGACACTATGAATAAAAAATAATAATAAAAACTGGGAACAAATATAGTAATAAAACAGGGCTGGGTATTACAGACAGGTAAGCTTATTTTTAAAATTGGTGCTCACAGTTCTACAGTTGGGCAGAGTCTTTATGAGATACATTTACAACTGCAATATGCCTGGTATAAGTATAGTTTACCTGGTCAGAGAGGTACACATTTACCTAAGGATTTTGGAGGGCACTTATTCTAAATGTTGAGTTGCATCTCTGTGCAGTTTCTGACTCTCAAACCAGTGGTTTATTGTGAGCGCCCAAAAAAGATATGAGCTATTGTGAAACAGTTTTGCTCACCGCAACAGAAAGCAAGTCTGGTGAGCATTGGTGCAATTCTTCCTCTATGTTGCTTTTTGCAATTTAAGCTGTAGATCGTCTTCTCCTAGCGGGATTGCTCCTTAGACACAGAGGTCATCTTTGATTCTGGAGCCATGGGAAACTCCCTTGGTTCTGAAGATCAGGCCAATAGCCATAAAAGCTGTGGGTGGATGACCCATATCAATTAGAAAACTAAATATACCGCACCAGGAAGATCCCACACTTCCTAGAGAGACGGTTAAGAGAAAATACCAATGTTGAAATTTTATAGTTCCTTTTGAAGATCCATTACCCTAGAAGAGGTGCACCCACACATCATACTAGATACAAATATTTAAAGGAAACATAGATGTGTATGAATGGCACTCCGGAGATCAAATAATATAAAACATATGTCAAACTTTATTGATATGCATTAAAATAATATACTCATAACAGAGTTAGCGAAATATTAAAAAATGTAAATGGAATGATAAACAAAAAAAAAATAAACTGATAAAACTAGCAGAGATTTTGCTAGAACACGCCAGCAATCCTATATTTTATAATTATATTTTGATTCAACTCTACAGGAATTTACATTTACGTATCCTAGGTGTTCTTGTCAATTGCAAGCTAACGGGCTTCTATTAGTAGATCTTATACAGTGGGAATTCCGGGGAACAGCCTGATTGTTTAGCCTTCTTAATATTTATAGGCAGGAGGATAAGTCCTTTAAGGCTTAATTGTCCCAGGATACCTAGTTACATAGTACCGTAGACCCCTACAGCACGTTTTGTTTGCTGAAAAAGCTTTCAATTTCATGAATGCAGACATATCTATTTAAATTAGAAGAGTCCCCCCTTTTTTGAAATTACCTCAAGAATATCTTAACCTTATTGATTATTTAATTAATACTATATAGGATCTCATTATCCACTTATATATCAGCTATTATATCTGATACAGTTTTTGTTTGGAATGAAACTCTTCCTGTAAAGTGGAATCAAAATATATTTATTGAATTGAGGATCAGAAGGATACATCTTCATAACACCTATAGACATGTATACAATATAGGATTGCTATCTAGCTATCTTTCTAGCAGAATCTCTGCTAGTTTTATCAGTTTATTTTTTGGGGGGTTTATCATTCCATTTACATTTTTTAATATTTCGCTAACTGTTATAAGTATATTATTTGACATTATTTTAATGCATATCAATAAAGTTTTATATTTTTTGATCTCCGGAGTGCCACTCATACACATCTCTGTTTCCTTTAAATATTTGGATGACCCATATCAGCATCACCAGTAACACACAAGACTATCTGGGCGCTGATGTGTGTTATTTTCAGTCACTTGGAGCTGAACTCATTCAGCACCATCCACACCACAACCAGGCCAATCATCTTTGGTTACCCCTTATATACATGAACAACTCAGTGATCGATTGTAGGGTTGTTAAAAAGATACTGGAGTTGAATGAATCATGCCAAACTACTTGCCTACAACTAGCGAAAGCGGCAACAGAATGTGCTTATATCCAAAAAGAGGAGACTACAGCCAGACCAGAAGGGCTGACTGAGGTGTGCCAATGTTTCAGCAGAGTCTTTGACAAAAGGCAAGCAGAGACTCTACAACCCCACAGAGAATAGGACTGTCCAATTGACCTGGCAACTTGTCACCAAGAGGCAGTAAATACCCATTGTCTGAGACAAGGGCCACCTACATACAAGAGAACTAGGAGCGAAGATTAATCCAGGTCCCAGGCTGGTGCAGAGTTCTTCTTCATGGAGACGAAAGCTAGTTCCCTAAAATCCTGCATAAACTATGGGGGGCTCAATATAATCAATATCAAGAATCGGTACCACCTGTATATTAAATAATATTAGATAATATGTCTATTGGAAAAAAACAATAAGTATAATTTTAAACAATAATACATTCATTAGTAAATTAATTCTATATTAAACCTATAAGAGCATTAATAAGCATTAAAACCCCACAAATCTATAATAGTCATATATGGAGTAGATATGTTGGGGATAAATCATTAAGAACAGTAAGAACACTGTGTACTGAGAGGATAGCAATACTTAAGAGACAACCAGGGACAACTTTAGTTTAATACTGGTGTGTTACATTAATTTAGAATAGTCAAATGTCCCTGTGGTTCATTAGCTTAGAAGCAAAAGTGATAACTTTCAATGTATTCTCACCACTTCAGTGTCCTTTGTAACAAGTTCCACAATCTCTCCAGCAAAAGAAAAAACACTTGTGTTCAACTTGTCAGGAATATACAGTATCTCCCAGCATTAGGTGTGTACTATCTCTGTAATTATTTAGTCCTTGATGAGTTTCTCTACATTGATTGTAGTTTCATTAATGACTGTGTCCAAGTCCGATAGTTAAACTTCTAGTTACCAATCAATGAATTTAAGTCACTATCCAGCAGCTGTCCTCTCAGGATTAAGCAGATTTCAACTGCAACAACACTGATAGAGAAATCGGCATAAAATCACAATTATATAGTATGCTTAAAATACAAATTGGTTTCTGCAATATATAAATATTAGTGTTGTCTATTCTTCAGTTTATTAGTTTAAGTTTATCAGCTATGAACCTGGAACCTGGCTTTGTGGGTATGTGTATCTACCTGAAAATGCACAGTGGAAAATGTTATACATTACTTCAAAGTTATATAAACATATTTAAACTTTTGTATCTTTTCAATAAAATAATGCTTGTTAACCTTCATTTATGACCTAAATTGTTCATGAGAGTGTTGAGATATAAGAACTGCCCACTAGCAAAGCAGGTAACTGCCCCTTAACGCACATTCTCCTTCTCATGTTCTTGTCTCATAAAACTAAATCTCATTTTTGTACATAGGTTCATCATCATGCACCTAATCCACACCCAGCAAGGAACTCCCCTAATGCATCCAACCCCTCCCAATTGACAGGGCAAACTGTCTAAAAGTGTTTGCTGCTTTGGGCCACAAATCCATGTGCTTACTTATAAAACCATATGCATTTGAGCAAAGTAGGTATATGATGTCACAAAAGAGCATTTGCACAATAAGACTAGTTTACTTTTTTGAGGGTATAAATTAGCCTTATGGCATTTTTGTCAAAGTAATTAATACAATGACCATATTTTAACATTTTATCTGTAAGAACAAATGAAGCTTGTTTTAGGAGTCATAGATGAAGCACTGCATTATGGGCAGTAATGTGCCTGGAGCAACATGGATTTAAATCCCCCCTGATTAAGTGTCATTCTGGACAAATATATTAACAGATTTCCAGTGGTTTGGGTCTAAACTTGGTCCTCAAAGGGGTCACTAACAGGATCAGCTTTCTATGTTTCTATTATTAACACATAATTAACACAGCTGATGCTAATCAACTTAGATCTAATCATTCAGAGTAAACTGAGTTAGTATTGACTTGTTGCTGGGAAACCTGACTTTGGAGCAACCTGCTCTAGGCCAACTAATGTTAATTAGTTTATAATGTTATCCCCAAATCCTCCTAAAAGAAGTAGCTATGCAGAATTTATCAACCATGCCTTTCCAGAACCTAGCTTTGAGGTGATGTAAATGTGACATAATACACAGGAGTGAAGAAGGGACCAGCACTTGTGCTGCTGGTTTCATGTATTTGTACATATTGCTAAATGCAGTGCTTACAAATCTACAGCTTGTTGCCATGTTCATAAGTTCATTACTTTTAATGAAACAGATCTCCTGTTAAGAGGGGATGTCAGGAAACTACAGATAATAATATATGTAAATGGAAGAGCAGGCCTTAGGTTTGGAGTTCACATTTTTGTCCCCTAAACTGGTTTTGCAGAGCTAAATTTCGTATACGCAATGGAACAATGCCTCTTCAAAAGCTAAGATGTTTTGGACTAGGGTCAGGAGCATCTTATGGTATACAGTCTCCTGCTAAATAGGTCATTGGAATGTTCACAGCAGCAAGTTGGGTATAAAATGTTTACATTCATAATGTTAAAATTTAAAATCTCTACACCATAATGTCAACAGTGATAATGACTACACTGCTATAATGTCGACCAACAAAATGTCTACATGTTCAAAGTGTCTACACAATTAAAATGTTGGCATACATAATGTCTACACTTTCAAAATATCGACATATAAAATGTTGGTCTATAGGCTTGTAATGTCGACATGCAAAATGTTGACATAAATGAATAGATGAAAACAAAATAAAGGCAATGAATTTAAAAAAAATAAACTGGTGATAAATGTAAAAAAAAAAAAACATTGTGGCCCCCTCCCCCAAACACTTTTTGATCCTCTGCTCAGGCATGATAATGCACTTATCGTGGGCAAGAGTTGGTATTACTGGTGACTGGATTACTTGGAAACATACATCATTCTCTTCATTATCTTGTTCAAGAACAACACTTTGTAACATTTACAGATCTATAATTACCCCCCACAACCTCTTTCATAATAGCAAGTTCCAGAGTAGCATCCTCAATTTCTATGTCTAAACCATCATCATTACTACTCAACTTCACATTTCTAAAAAGGTATGCGGTCGTAACTGTTGAACATATGTATCACCCCCCCAAAGGTATGCGGTCGACAGCTAGACATTCATTTGGTCCACATTCAGAAAGACGGCAACATTAAGTCAACTATTCAAATGACAACAGAATTATAAGGTTGACAATTCACATGGTCGACAATATTATTAGGTCTACAATTCAAATGTCAACAGTATCATTAGGTTGACAATTCAAATGTTGACAGTATTAATAAATGGACAATTCAAATGTAGACCGTATTATATGATTATGGTTAGGGATATGATTAGGCTGAAGAACAAATACTGAGCAGAGTATAAGGGTTTCCATGAGTGCTATATGCGAGTCTTACATTTCAGATTTTGGCATTGTAATTATAGGGCAGCTTACGTCCAAAATTTCACTACCATTTGGAAAGGGTATGATACGTATTTTCGACAGTTACATTATCGACACTTATACGGACGACACCATAATATAGAAAGGATTGGAAAGTCAACAAATGACATCGACAGTATCATTAGGTTGACAATTCAAATGATGGCAGTATCATCAGTTCGACAATTAGGTCAACAATTCAAATGTAAACAGTATTATATGGTTAGTGTTAGCATTATGGATAGGGATAGGGTTAGGGATAAGTTTAGTGATAAGGTTAGGGATATTATATCAACCTAAAAATACTGTGTATATTTGAATTGTCAACCTAATAATACTGTCTACATTTGAATTGTCAGCCAATAATACTGTCTGCATTTGAATTGTCAACCTAAAAATACTGTATACATTCAAATTGTTGACCTACTAATATTATCTTCACTTCAGTTGTCAACGTAATAATACTGTCAATGTCATTATAGTCGACTTTCCAACCCTGTCTGTATTATGTTTTTGACCATATAAAAGTCCATCATGTAACTGTTGAACATATGTGTCACACGCAGCAAGAGGTAGTAACAAGGTGGAATTCCACACTTTATGTTTCAATGATTTTCTCAAACCATTTCAGTTGTGGGGTGGACCTACCCTGGGATATCTTCTTTTCTAAAATGACCATCCTATCAGCCAGTGATCCCTTTATGTTTTAAAGGTGTCCTTTACTTTACTAAACTGATATCCAATCTGCCATTGCTGTGCCATAATGTTTCATAGGGATTATATTTTTATTGAACTGCTGTGTCAGCTTGCTGCAGCCTTTGGCCAAAATTGGTGAAAATTTTGACAGTTAGGAAAAGATCATTAGAAAATAGACTGTACATGAATGTTAATGCTGTAAATAGTAATGGAGGAACAAAAACATCTCAAAATTCCATAATTTTACCTGTTTTTCACAATTTTTTATGAAATCCAGATCCAAAACCAAAAGACGAATGAGAATTTTAGACCAAAACCAAAAACAAAACATGAAGATGGTTTTAGAAAGAAAACCAAAACACGGGGGTCTGCGCAAATCTCTTGTTTCAAATGCATTTACCTTGAACAAGGTAACTCCCTGTCTTGTCCCAAATGCATGTTTAAAAACAGAGATTTAGCATACTTGCATCTAAATGTATATCCAATGAAGAATTAAATACATTTTTACTTGTGTTTTAGCATACATTACAAAATGTATTTTAGATTCCACTGTATACATAGCCTAATAGTTCTGCATATCATATCGTGTACCGACCCGGCTTGTCAATTAACCCTTCTCCTGCTGAATCCCTAGCTTATCTGCACCAACTGATCTATTGTGTACCGACCCGGCTTGTCAGTTAACCCTTCTCCTGCTGAATCCCTGGCTTATCTACATCAACTGATCTACTGTGTACCGACCCGGCTTGTCAATTAACCCTTCTCCTGCTGAGTCCCTGGCTTATCTGTATCAACTGATCTACTGTGTACCGACCCGGCTTGTCAATTAACCCTTCTCCTGCTGAATCCCTGGCTTATCTGCACCAACTGATCTACTGTGTACCGACCCGGCTTGTCAATTAACCCTTCTCCTGCTGAATCCCTGGCTTATCTGCATCAACTGATCTACTGTGCACCGACCCGGCTTGTCAATTAACCCTTCTCCTGCTGAATCTCTGGCTTATCTGCATCAACTGATCTACTGTGTACCGACCCGGCTTGTCAATTAACCCTTCTCCTGCTGAATCCCTGGCTTACCTGCATCAACTGCATATAAAACATTATTTTATATGCCATTATTTTGTTTTTCCTGATTGTACATTTACAAGTTTCTACTTTTTACCTGTTATTATTCTACTATTTATATGACTTTATCTTGTTTTTCCTGATTTTATATTTACCAGCAACTAGTTTTACCTGTTATTATTCTTGCCTATTTCCATTGTCCTTATTACCTCTCCTTCTATTATTCTTTGCCTTCCATGCCCTAATTGGTTATTGTCCTCCATCTTGCTATTGTCTCCCTGCTTATTCTTACCTGTTATCCGCTGTCCTTACTATCTTACTGTTCTGCTATCATTCTTACCTGTCTTCATTGTCCTTATTATCTCACTGTACTGTTGTTCCATGCCCTCCACGCCCTAATTCGTTATTATCTTCCACCTTTTCATTGTCTTCCTGCCTTTGTTCTTACCTGTTTTTCACTGTCCCCACTATCTCACTGTTCTGTTACTCTCTCTCCCTACTATGCCTCCCCGCTCTCACTCCATACCCATACTCTCCCCCCGCCCTACCTCTCCCGTTCCTCCCCGCCATCCCCCGCGCGCTGCTCATCTTGCTAACCTCATCCCCATTTCCCCCCTCTTCTCTCCCCCTTTCTTCTGTGCCCTCTGGAATGCCAGATCCGTCCACAACAAGCTGACTGCTATCCACGACCTCTTTCTATCCAACTCCTTTAACCTTCTTGCCGTTACTGAAACCTGGCTCTCCGATTCTGATACTACTTCCCCCGCTGCCCTCTCCTATGGTGGCCTCTCCTTCACCCACTCCGCCAGGCCTGGTGCCCGCCCTGGCGGTGGAGTTGGCTTCCTCCTCTCCTCCACCTGTACTTTTCGTGTCATTCCCCCTGAACCCTCCCTCTCCTTCTCCTCTTTTGAAGCTCACTCCATCCGCCTCTTCTACCCCATCCATCTCCGCGTCACTGTCATCTACCGCCCCCCTGGCCCCACCTCCCTCTTCCTTGACAACTTTGCTAGCTGGCTTCTTCACTACCTCTCCTCCGATCTCCCCTCGATCATTCTCGGTGACTTTAATATCCCCATCGACAACCCCACCTACCCTGCTTCCAGCAAACTACTCACCCTCTCTTCCTCCCTTGGTCTCACCCAATGGACCTCCTCCTCTACCCACTGCCCTGGTCACTCCCTTGATCTTGTCTTCTCCTACCTATGTAATCTCTCTGACTTCTCCATCTCTCCCTTTCCTCTATCCGACCACCATCTTCTCTCCTTCTCTCTCTCCTCTTCTCCTGCTCCCCTCCCCCTGCCCAAACCTACTCTGTCCATACGCAATCTCGATGCTCTTGACCCTGCCTCTCTGTCCTCCTCTCTCGATACCCTCCTTTCTCCCCTTTCCTCCCAGGCCTGCCCCAACCAGGCGGTCTCCCTCTACAATCACACCCTCACCTCCGCTCTGGACGCGGTCGCCCCTGCCCACTCCGTCCACCCCCGCTGCTCCAAACCCCAACCCTGGCACTCCAAATTTACCCGCATCCTCCAAAAATGCTCCCGTTCCGCCGAACGTCACTGGAGAAAATCCCGCTCCCTGGCTGACTTCCTCCACTTTAAATTCATCCTTTCATCCTACAGCTCTGCCCTCTCACTCGCTAAACAATCTTTCTTTAAATCCCTCATCTCTTCCCAGTCCTCTAACCCCCGCCACCTCTTTGCCACCTTCAGCACTCTCTTGGCCCCCTCCCCTCCCCCCACCCCCTCCTCCCTGACTGCCTCTGATTTCGCCTCCTTCTTCTCCTCTAAAATCGAGGCCATCCGACTTGAAATCTCCTCCTCCACTCTCTCTTCCACCCCTCCTACTCTTCTGTCCTCCCCCCCCAACCACCTTCCCCTCCACTCCTTCCGTCCCACCACCGGCGAGGAAGTCCACTCTCTCATTTTATCCTCCCCCCCCACTACCTGCCCCCTGGATCCCATCCCCTCCCACCTTCTTCGCTCCCTTTCCCCCACCACCTGCTCCCACCTCGCTCACCTCTTTAATCTCTCCCTCTCCACTGGCATCTTCCCCTCCTCCTTCAAACATGCTCTCGTATCCCCCATTCTTAAGAAACCTAATCTCGACCCCACTTCTCTCTCGAACTATCGCCCCATATCTCTTCTCCCTTTTGCCTCCAAAATTCTCGAGAGGCTCGTCTGCAGCCGTCTCACCTCCTACCTTTCTGAATACTCCCTCCTTGATCCTCTCCAGTCTGGTTTCCGCCCTCTCCACTCCACTGAAACTGCCCTGGCTAAAGTCACCAATGACCTCCTCTCTGCAAAAGCCAGGGGCCACTTCTCCCTTCTCATCCTCCTTGACCTCTCTGCAGCCTTTGACACCGTTGACCACCCCCTTCTCCTTCACACCCTCCAGTCTTTCGGCCTCTCCGGCCCAGTCCTGTCCTGGTTCCCCTCTTACCTTACTCACCGTTCCTTCTCTGTCACCACCTCTGGGTCTCTCTCCCCCCCATCCACCCTTCCAGTCGGGGTCCCTCAGGGCTCTGTTCTGGGACCCTTACTCTTCTCTCTATACACCTCCTCCCTGGGTGAACTCATCAGCTCCTTCGGCTTCAGCTACCACCTTTACGCTGACGACACTCAACTATACCTCTCCTCTCCTGATCTTTCTCCCTCCCTCCTCTCTAGGGTGTCCGCCTGCCTCTCTGCCATCTCCTCCTGGATGTCCTCTCGATTCCTCAAACTTAACCTTGCCAAAACTGAGCTCATAGTTTTTCCTCCCTCTCATACCCCATCCCCTTCTGACCTCTCCATCACTGTCGACAACACCTCTATCTCCCCTGTCCCCCAACTTCGCTGCCTTGGTGTCATCCTCGACTCCTCTCTCTCCTTTGGCCCCCACATCCTCTCTCTTGCTAAATCCTGCCGCTTCCAACTGCGCAACATCGCTCGCATCCGGCCCTTCCTCTCCCAAGATGCCACCAAATGCCTTATCCACTCTCTGATCATCTCCCGCCTGGACTACTGCAACCTCCTCCTCACTGGCCTCCCCCACTCTCATCTCGATCCCCTTCGATCCGTCCTTAATGCTGCAGCTAGGCTTATTTTCCTCTCTCGCCGCTCCTCTTTTGTCTCCCCCCTCTACCTAGCCCTTCACTGGCTCCCATTCCCCTTCAGAATCCTCTTTAAGCTCCTCACACTCACCTACAAGGCCCTCGCCAACTCCACTGCGCCCTACATCTCCACCCTCCTCTCTATTCATGCTCCATCCCGCCCTCTCCGTTCTGCCTCTGACCGTCGCCTCTCTTCCCCCCTTATAACCTCCTCCCACGCGCGTATCCAAAACTTCGCCCGCGCTGCGCCCCTCCACTGGAACAAGCTCCCTCCCTCCATCAGAACTTCCCCTAATCTGTCCAGCTTCAAACGGGCCCTAAAAACCCACCTTTTTCTTAAAGCCTTTCTGTCTCCCACTTAACTTCCTACCTTATCTTCTGCCTCTGTCCCCCTACTCTCCCTCTCTCCCCTGCGTCTCTCTGTCTGTCCACCCCTCCCCTTAGATTGTACGCTCCTCTGAGCACGGCCATCTCTCCTCCTGTTTCCACCACTTCTAACTCTGCTCTCCAGCTACTTAGCCCTCCTCCTCAAGGGTCCTCCACCCCACGTCCACTCTCGCTCCCTCCTCCCCCCTGGGGGTCTCCCTGTCTTCCGCACCCTCCTTCTTGGGCCCCGTCGTTTGCGGATCCTCCCTCCCCCTTCCCCGCCCTCTCTAGCTGTGCATTGAGCGTACTGAGTTGCTGTGTTTACTGTACTGTGCTGTCTCCCATTGTATTGTGATTTTGTTTGTCTCTGTACGGCGCTGCGGATGCCTTGTGGCGCCTTATAAATAAATATTAATAATAATAATAATAATAATAATATCAGATGTGTCTCCGTTTCAAGGCTTAAATCCAGACACTAGTTTGTGGACCAGACATGGCACCCAGAATACAAACTATCCATTTTTTTTTTAGAGTTTTAGATTATTGTATTTACATAAACAGAGAATAAAGTCAATTCTGTCTTCAGTACCTATCGATAAGTAAATAGTAGCTGAGTTATTCATCTTGAAAAAACATCCACAAACAGATATCACTCTTGAACAGTCTAGAATTGTGATCGCCTATTACCTTGCTGGGAGCTTGTTGCCCGCCCTGACCTTTTTGATTGTCTCCGGTTATCCCTGTTCGCTGTCTGCCTTGACCATTTGCATCTTCTCCGGTTACTATGTTGTTTACAACAAGGTGTTTTATTACTCCGCCCAACAGTTACGGCCGATCTCTATACATTCTCGCTACCTGGCATCTAAGATAAATTCTTACTAATCTGAGCTCAAGTCCTGGGAGCATCCGAGTACCTGTGAGAATATCGCTCTCTACTGAGAAAGGCATAGATGGTATAGATGAAGACCTTTCATACTCCTTGTTCTAAGAATTTATTTGGTGTTCAGTGGGAGCCATTACACTACAAATGGTTGAGAACTTTTCAAAGGATTCTGCTCTACAGTATTATTACAGTGTCTGAATCTGACTCAGACTTGCATATAGCATTCATGTATACCCTCCATAGACTCTCCTCAGGATTCTGTGAGTGCCTAAGTTATTCTTCAACCTCAGTGTTATCTTGGCTGTTTTGGAGGTGTCAGTAACAGACATATACTTTGAGCGACAAAGTGGTGTATGGAAAGTTGAGGAAGATGCACGACCGCTTTGGGCACTCTGTTTTGGAATGCCCATTCTTGTACGTATACCAGTATCAGCAGTAGCAGGACTCAGACTAGCAAAAAGTGGTGATAGCCTAAGCCTTTTCTTGCCACTGTGGGTGGTGTATGGGATGTTAGCTATTTTGGACAAATCACCACATTCATCAGAAAATTCCTTCTTAATCCTTACATCATGAGCTGATCTTTTCTTTGTGTTTGAATTTGACAAATAGTGTTTGGTTTTTGAGAATGCTTTTGTCAACTTTCTTCCTGCATTACCTTTTTTTTACTAGTAGAGGTTGTACCAGTAGTACTACTTCCAGTACTGGTACTAAATTGCTCCTGATCTTTACAGTAATCTATGGTTGCCAAGAGGAGTACTGCTACTTGAACAGATTGGAGCTAATTGTAGATGCCTACCACCACACCAGGGGAACGCCCAAATATATAGGGAAAGAAAAGAATGTTACCTTACAATTCTAATGACACTGCTCCACAATATTGTGCTGCTCCAAGTCAAAAACAAGAACACCCTCTTTACTTTTTGGGGTGTGCAGCTGCGTGCTGACCCTCACACGCAAATACACTTTTTTTTAATATGGATGTCACTGAATGACCCTTCCAAAATGGACAAGTATTGAAAAATAGAGAAATAGAAAGGATTATAATACATAGCGTTTTTTTGTGGTGTGCAGCTGCGTATTGACCCTCACACACACCCTTTTTTAAATATAGATTTCACTAAATGACCCTTACAAAATTGAAGTATTGAAAAATAGAAAATATTAGAATATAATAATACATATAGCCTTTTTTTGGGGTGTGCAACTGCTGCTGAATCTCGCATGCACCCAGTTTTTTTCAAAAAATGTTCAGTTGTCACTGCCCTACACAAGATTACTTTCACAAGAAAAACTTTCAATTTTAAAAGAAAGAAATCTGTTTGTTGTTTGGGTTCTGCTGCTAGTAGGCAGACAGCAAAAGCACACTGGTTTTTCTCCAATAATTAAATATATTAGTTGGTTCAGAATGATATCTATCTAACGTAGGTACACACTGAAGAATTTTCCGACTGACGTGCTATCTCAAATGATTGAACCTATGACTGAGAGTCCGATCAATCTGACGATTTATGCATACACACTGACACGATTTACTTTCAGATCTGTGCTCTTCATCTGGTCCTTCATTTGGTCCTCTAGTCTTTAGAGCAGGGGTCTGCAACCCCCGGCACGTGTGCCGAGGGTGGCACGCAGCCCCCTGCATACTGACATGTCGTCCAAACTAAATGACAGCCGGAGAAGAGCTTAACTGCTGGGCCATTTCGTTGGTGGGGGGAGCAGGGTAGTAAAAAAATAAATAAAAAAAATACATCTATTCAAGTGATCGCGGCCCGACGTCCCTCCTCCTCCTTCCTCTCTGCTCTGTTTACACTGAATGTCGTGGCGTGACGTCATCAAGTCAGGCCCAACATTCAGTGAGGAGCAGCGCAGAGAGGACCAAGAAAGAAGCAAGAAGAGAGAAGACAGAAGAGAAGAGAAGAAAGAAGCTAATAGAAAAGTAAGTAAAAAAGGGAGGAAAGCAGAAAAGCACAGTATGAGGGAAAAGGGGGGGAGAGAGGCACAGTATGAGTTAAAAGGGGGGGAGAGAGGAACAGTATGAGGGAAAAGGGGGGGGAAGGCACAGTATGAGGAAAAAGTGGGGGTAGAGAGGCACAGCATGAGTAAAAAGGGGGGAGAGCGGCACAGCATAAAAAAAAATGGGGGAGAGAGGCACAGTATGAGAAAAAATGGGGGAGAGGCACAGCATGAGAAAAAAGGGGGGGGGAGAGAGGCACAGTATGAGGAAAAAGGGGGGAAGAGGCAAAGTATTAAGAAAAAGGGAGGAAGAGAGGCACAATAGTGGGGACTATTAATTTAAGATGGGGTGGTTTGGGCGCTACTGAATGTGGGGGTGAGTTTGGGGAGAATGAGGTCTCTTTAAATGTGCCTATGAATTATTTAATGGCAGTGATGGTTGCGGGAAATAGGTATATTTCCGAAATGTAAATAGTATTAATTTATTGCTGGTCCTGTTTGTAGGGAGGATATTAGGTTTATTTATTAAAAGTGAAATACTATTATTTTAATGTTGGGGCTGGAGGAAGGCCTAATTATTAATCGTGGGTGGTATTGATTTAACGCCGGGGCTGGCTGTAATTTTCTAAATGTACCCATTTTTTTCCCAAATAGGGCCCCCAACATTCCAGGATCCAGACAAGCCGCACCTAAAGAAACCTGCAGCCACAGGTGGTGAAAGTGAGAAGAACAGCAGAGTCTGTGAAATGTTGTGATTCTAGTGGGACAATCCCAATTTTTGGTGACCGTTCAATGGTGTACACAACAATGCAGGTTTTTTTTCCTGTAGGAGGGTGGCCTGGGCACACCCAATGATGCATAGCTACGCCCCCAACTGTCTGAACACACCCACTAGCCGGCGCAAAATTCTTTTACATTCTCAACTATAAGGGGGCCCCATGAAGCTGTTGTATCGGGGCCCTGAATTCCAATTGGCAGCCCTGTGCTTACCAGCTGTTGTCCCGCAATGCCAATACAGGGGGGGGGGAGTAGAGACTAGAATGAGCTCTTCTTCTACACCTGGAAGAGGTAAGTACACAATTATCTAATTTTTTATTAATTTATTAGTGGCTTAAAATTATTTTTGAAGCACTTGTGAGGCATAACAGTCATTGGGGTATTTTTGTGTGGATGAATATTCACTGGGGGCATTTAATGCGTGGTTTAAAATTATTTTAAGGCATTTTGGGAGGCATAGCAGTTATTGGGGGCATTTTTGTGTGTCTTAAAAATATTTTGAGGCACTTTGTGAGGTATAAAGTAAATTGGTGGCATTATTGTGGCATAAAATGTATTGGGGGCATTACTGTAGCATAAAATGCATTGGGGGTACTTATGTGAGGCATAAAATGAATTGGGGGGCAACTGTGTGGCATATTTTGATTTGAGGCAACTGTGTGGCATACTTTGATTTGGGGCAACTGTGTGGCATACTTTGATTTGGGGGTAGCTGTGCAGCATACTTTGATTTGGGCTGCAACTGTGTGGCATACTTTAATTTGGGAGGCAACTGTGTGGCATACTTTGATTTGGGGGCAACAGTGTGGCATATTTTGAATTGGGGCAACTGTGTGGCATACTTTGATTTGGGGGGCAAACTGTGTGGCATACTGTTAATTGGGGGCAACTGTGTGGCATACTTTAAATTGGGGGCACAACTATGTGGCATGATAAGGATTGGGGGCACAACTATGTGGCATAATAAGGATTGGGGGCACAACTATGTGGCATAACATGGATTGTGGTAATTTATGTGTGTCAAAAAATTAAATGTGCGTACTACTGTGGCATAATATGAACTGGGGGCACTATTGTATGGCATAACATGAACATTTATTTGTTGGTCCCATTACTATTAATATTATCATGATAATAGCGGGATAAAATAAGAAATAATTAAATATATATATTTATACACACACACGCAGTGGTCGAAGTGGAAATTTATTAGTGGCGGTGCGGAAAATGTAAATGGATGGAATTTTATAATTTTACAATCAAAGCAGTAGAAGAATTGGCGTTATGGCTTACCACCGTATACAGTGGTAACACCTTGACAAACTTCGACATATATATATATATATATATATATATATATATATACGATTTTGATCATGAGGAAGTCCCGTTTTTACCAGGATGAAACGCGTTGAGCCTATCCTGTCAGCATGTATTTGCACTCCTCGATGTAAGTGCATTGTTTTATCTTTTTATTAAAGTACAATTGTATTTTTATACCTTTCCTCTCCTTGTCATTTTCGCCGCCAATAACCAAGGTTGGGATGGAGAGAGTATATATCTGATCTTCTAAGGAACAAATCTATGCTGTTACCTAGAAATCATCTGGTACGCAGTTTATAATTGTACATCACGTGGGTGTCCAATATACTACAAACTGTTTCCACCCTAGGCTTAAATGTTTTTCTCACAATAAGGAAGCCTAATAGGTGGTGTGCATGTCCACAAGGGGTGTGATGTTATATTTTGACAATATTACTCTATGTTACCCTTTTTTTCTCTGCATTGTCCGATATCTGAACTATTGGGAGGAACAGCCTAGGAGGAGGGTCTCCCATCTTTGATTAGACGACCTACTAATACCTTACGGTACGCAGTATATTATATCCATCTATAAATATACAATTGATAATACACATTGAGGCGCCCTGCCTGTCTTCTGTTGCAGTGTTTCCATTTCCGGACTAACCATCTGGCTACAGGTCATCGTGGCTGCCGCTCATACTTGAGCTAACTATACATCTGGAACTTTCCTATTGGATACTACATTTTGATTTATACTGATAATTTTGTCATCACGTTGTGGTTATTAGCGCCATTGTATATTAATTTTTTGGCTTTCTATATATAGATATATACACACACCAACACACTACTGGCACATCTGGGCTTGAAGACATTTTTGCCGGCACCCTGATAGAAAAAGGTTGCCGACCCCTGCTTTAGAGAATGACAGCACAATATTCATTCATTCATTATTGTCACACTGATTAAAACCGCCTTGTTATAGCTTCATTAGCTTCTGTGACTCTGAAGCGAAACATTCTGTCTCAGAACGAACAAATGAATTATTCCTTCTACAGGACTCTCTACATTTATTCACAGTAGAGATACTCAATGACCCCCGTGTTTTGGTTTTGTTTTTGGATCTGGATCACCATCATGTTTTGGTTTTGGTCTTGCCAAACCGCTATTGCGTGTTTTGGTTTTGGTTTTGTTTGGTTTTGTTTTGCTATTTTGTTCAAAAATCAATGTTTTTGTGCCTAAAATAACCAAATTTAGTGCTCCACCTGTTTCTTGGATAAGTAATGTAATTGTAAAGCTAATAAATTATCCAAAAAACAGTTTAATTAATTCCTGGTAGGCCTTCACTAATTCTACACACAAACCATATTGTCTTCCTCTCCATCTATGCATATTGGCAATGCAGTCATCGTCTTTGGGTGTATATTACACCCTACACTCATAGTTAAATATGTAAAGAAATGGACAAAGGCAGTTTGGTTTCTGTCTCTATAGCCCCCCCCCCCCCTCCACTTGTAGTTGAATAGAAAAAAAGCAGCCTGGATAGACTGAACAATATAAAAAATAAATGGACCAAGGTAGTTTAGTGGCTATCTGTGCAAACCCCCCCCCCCCCCCCCCAACCCTCCACTTGTAGTTGAATAGAAAAAAAAGCAGCCTGGATAGGCTGCACAATATAAAAAATAAATGGACCAAGGTAGTTTGGTGGCTATCTGTGCCCCCCCCCCTCCCCCGCCCTCCACTTGTTGTTGAATAGAAAAAAAGCAGCCTGGATCGACTGAACAATATAAAAAATAAATGGACCAAGGTAGTTTGGTATCTGTCTGCATCAGATCCCCTCTCCACTAGGAGTAAAAAAGAAAAAAAGCAGCCTGGATAGACTGAACAATATGAAAAATAAATGGACCAAGGTAGTAAGGTATCTGTCTGCATCATAATCATCAACATCATCATTAGCGCCCTCGTCGCCTACACAAATCTTCCCCTCATCCTCTTCTAATTCAAAAGTGGCATTCTCAATTTGTGTATCACCGGCTACACTCGGGCTGTTCAGGCACACATCAACAGAACTGCTGAAAGGGTCCTTCTTTATGGGTACATTATCAGAATGTTCACGATTAGACATACCACTGGTGGATGGACTCTCCACAGGGATTGGCCTTACTGTTTTCTTGCAGCTCGGCTTTCACACGTAACAGTAGTTGTGCACCACTTTTGGAATTCAAATTACTTGGTCTTGCAAATTCTATAGACAAGCCTGCTTGTCTTCCTCTTCATCAATGACTCTTAGCAATTGAGCACTCGTCTTATATTACACCCAAACCTTACTACTGCAAATTAGGAAAAATACAGTTTAATCCCTGATAGGCCCTCCATCATCCTTTGCATGCTAATAGTAGGATTGGTTGTATTTATTGTCAAGGTCACACATTTTTTTACAAATCCTTCAAACCAGCCCAGATGTCAAACTGTTGTGGTCTGCCACCTGCATCATCCCTGCTTGTGTTTGGAAAGTGCAAATTGGTGCCAGAACCTCACCTGCCACTGGTGCCACACTGCTGCAGGACTTACACAATAAACCGCATCCTCATTAGCGCCCTCGTCAGATACCCAAATCTCCCTCACATCCTCTTCTAATTCCAAAGTGTCATCCTCACTTGGTGTATCACCGGCTACACTCGGGCTGTTCAGGCACACATCATCAGAAATGCTGAAAGTGCCCTTCTTTATGGGTACACTATCAGAATGGCTACGATTACACATACCACTGTTGGATGGACTCTCCACAGGGATTGGTGTCATTTCTGATTCAGAGCATACATTATCCTCTAAAGCATTACTGTTTTCTTGCATCTCGGCTTTCCCGCGTAACAGTAGTTGTGCACCACTTTTAGACTGCAAATTACTTGGTCTTGCTTGCTCACGAGTGACCTTACAAGAAGAAGGCTCAGTAATATTTTTTGATCTGCCAGTAATAGAGAAAGGCGAAGGCCTCATTCTTTCTTTGCCACTACATGTGTACAATGGCATGCTGGCATTTTTTTTTTATCGGCAGTTAACTTTTCCTCAGTTACACTTCTTTTTCGCTTCAACGCGGTAAATTTTTTATGGGTGTGTGTTTTTTTCCTTGATTTAAAAAGACTATGTACTTTTACATCGGCTTTCCCAGATGACGTACTGGGAACACTACCATCAGGACTGGTGACAGAACCTGGTTGCTGATTCTGCTTATATGTGGTCTGCTTTGAACCCATTTTAATGAGCCCAAAGTACTTGTAGTGCAAAATATTGTGTTATATAGATACTGCTGAAAAAGATGACTTTTTTGACAGCCAGAAAAGTTAATGTAAAACACTGGGGAATATTGCACACCCCAAATCACTTCTAGTGCAAAATATTGTATTAGATAGATATTGTTGACAAAGATGACTTTTTTTGACAGCCAGAAAAATTACTGTAAAACACTGGGGAATATGGGACACCCCAAAAGCACTTGGAGTGCCAAATATTTGTTTTTTATACTGCTGACAAATATGACTTTTGACAGCCAGAAAAATTACTGCAAAAGAATGGGGAATAAGGGACACCCCAAAAGCACTTGGAGTGCCAAATATTTTTGTACCTACTGCTGACAAATATGACTTTTGACAGGCAGAAAAATTACAGAAAAACACTGGGGATTATGGGGCACCCCAAAAGCACTTGGAGTGCCAGAAGTTGAAAAAACCCTCCTCTATCCTCCTCTTACTGCTGTAACAATTGGTATTAAGAGTAGAATTGTATAGAATAGAAACAATAATGTGTCCAATTATTGCTCTGTCCCTGCGCTGATATAGCCTGTGACCTAACCCTGCCCTCTCCCTCTGTCAAATGGCGATGGATTGCTGTGGAGGCGGGTATTTATGCTTTTCAAATCTCGCGAGAACCGAGCTCAGAAATACGAATACGTCACAATGACGTTTTGCCTCGATTTTCGATTCTGAATGGGCGGAAGAGTACCGAGCGTGCTCGGCTCGGTACTCGGATAGGCGAAATTCGGATGGATTCGTATCTCTGGGAACCGAGCCCACCCATCTCTAATTCACAGGGACATAGCTAGCATCGGCTGAAAAGAACATGACTCTGTAAACTCTATGGAGATCGTGAGCATGAGTGCATACACACTACATGATCAGTTGGTAGTTGGTCGGAAAATATTAAACAGTACGGCCAACCAAATGAAATGATGATCGGCACTTTGGGACGACTTTAGATCATTGTGTCGCTATACACACTCACACGATATATCGTGTGTGTAAAACGTGTGAGCAAACGGACGGATGTTGGCTGATTGGAGGTTTCTTGTGCAATCATCAGGCCAGTGTGAACCTAGCCTAACTCAGTCTAAATATACTGTCTAGTACTATTATAAATAAGCAATGCAATTCATTAACCAATCATCACTAGTCCGTGAAAAGTCTATTTAAGAATGAAATTAAAAGCAATTGATTAAAAAACTATTGTAGCTGACTATTCTCTACAGAACTGCTTTACAATTAATACAGGATTTTATTGCTTTCCTATGTGACTGGTTCACCCTGAATGCTATTTTCTGAGCTGAGCACCGCAGCTAATCTCCTGCCTACACAGTGTCTGTTTTAAAATGGCACTTGAGAAAATGAGGGAGGACTACGAGTTTTGCAAATTATTTTCTGGAAATGACGTTTTGCCTCATTTTGAGATCCGAGTTTGGCAGGAGAAATCGAGTCACGACTCGCTTTCATTCGGATCCCCAATGTCAGATTTTATCGGATTTCACATAATCCGAACCACTCATCTCTAGAAATTACCTTAGCTAACTCAATTTTACATCCTCTCATGCAATATGCCTATTACTGTCCTGCTATTTTCATATACTTATGAGCAGCAGTCTTTATATTTCTAATACATACAATAAGGTAGGTAATAGCAAGGGCAAAATGTAATTAATAACATGAAATAACAATACACATAATACACCGATGCTCTGTTGTATATACTTAGACTGGGTCAAGGATTAAAAAGGTACAATAAACTGTGAGAAACGAGTGATGAACAAAAAGTCCTCAGTCCAGTGGAACCCCGTTTTGTCACAGTGACCAATGGCAAACAAATTGAACCATTAACCAACTGGAAATACTGTAAAGAAAAATACAACTAAAAGTTGTCTTGCGTAATATTAGTTCAAAGTCACCATGCTATAAAATAATGTCCACAAACTGGACCATAAAGGTAAGTGTTCTATTAGCAATGATGAAATTCTAGATAATTATAGTGTAGTAGCCCAGAGTTTCCCAAACCCAGTCCTCAGGGCTCCCCAACAGTGCAGGTTTTCCATATCTCCTTGCTGGAGCACAGGTGTATTCATTACTGACTGACACATTGTAACAGATCCACAGGTGGTCCTAATTATGTCACATGTGATCCAGAAAACCCGCACTGTTGGGGAGCCCTGAGGACTGGGTTTGGGAAACCCTGTAGTAGCCTGTAAAAAACCCTAATATTATATCCAGTGTACTGGTGTTAGAAATTGATGACTGTATTCTACAGTGAAATCATAATCTAAATGAACCTCGCTCCCAAGCTAAAGAATAAAGTTAAACCTTACCCAAGAATTCCACAAAAGCTGTTTTCTCACACACAGCAAATAGGAGGGAAATTGATCTAACTCTTAAGAAGAAACACTGCAAGTCAGTACAAAAGGACATGCTATTAACAGTTTCTCACAGGAGAAATAAATTAGTCACGAATGTCATCAATCCATATAAAACTCCATAGTGAGCAAATGCATTAACGTTAGAAATAAATATTTGTCAGACACCGCTAACCGGACCACGCAGTTTCATGCGTTCTCCACTTAACTGGCTTCCTGGCATGCACATAATGAGAAGCTGGTCAGTTTTTGAAAGCATAAGGGCTTTAGCAGAGGCAAAACATTTCCAGGGTCAAATTGTGAAATCCTGGCACAGTTTCAGGAAAGTAGGTACAACGCACATGTATGCATACAAACACAGGAATTCTAAATAGTCTGGACTATCTTTGGTCATTGTGTGCCAGTTGATATTCCAGCTGTGAACTAATAGGCACTCACCACAAAAAATGCAACTGGAGACTACCAGCCAACTATATTGCAAGTTATTAGGTCAGAGAGACTCCGAGAGACTCCCGAATTTTTGAGAGTTCTCCCGGACTACCGAGAGAGCAGGCAAAAATCCCGGATCCAGCTGTCGTCGTTGTTGAAGATGGTGGGGGGTGGGGCTAAACGTGCCATCGTGGTCACGGCCCATGCTGCAATTGGCTAAAATTGCCTAAGATTGACAGAGGCGGAGCCTAACGGTGCACCACACGTGGCCATGCCCCCATCGACCAACCCCCTCCCGGACAGCTGCTTTCAAAAGTAGGCAAGTATGTATTAGGTATTGTTAGCTGTGACCAATTTGGAAGGCCAGCAGCAAAAGGAAGTCTGACTGTCATAAGAATGGGCTCTACTTTGTATACAGGTCACTTTGCTTTGTATAGTAGTCACCAAAATGGGTTCTACTTTGTATATTGTTTGCCAGAATAAGAACTGAGGAGCTTGTGATTTCACTGCTTTTTTGATTTCAAGTGCTGTTTTTGTTTAAAGTGTGGAGTTGGTTCCAGTAAGGATTGCTGTGCTGTGCTGAGAGAGTGATATAGTTTGGGGAATTATTCTGTGTGTTTATTGAACGGGATTCGTTTTTCTGTGTGTTTATCAAGTGTCTTTTTTTTTTTTTTTCCTTCTCTCTGTTAGAGCTAGTGGGTAGTATTTTCGGAAATATTACCTGTGCCACGCGCTAGTCCAGGGAGGCAGCGGGAGATTAGGGAGGTTAATGCGTGGCTAAAAGATTGGTGTAGGAAGGAGGATTTTGGATTCTTAGAGCACTGGGCTGATTTCTCGGTCAGTTGCCATCTTTATTGTCGTGATGGATTGCACCTGAATGAGGAGGGGGCTGCAGTGCTAGGGGAGAGGATGGTTAGAAGGTTGGAGGAGATTTTAAACTAGGCTTCGGGGAGGAGGGGCAAGCAAGTATTTATGGGATAGACATTGAGAGTAGTAAGGAGGAATTTAACAAGAGTAAAGGGGGTGGAGAGGGGGGAAAGGGAAGCATAGCCGATAAGGAGCGGCCCTTTTTAAAGCAAAAATAAATACCTAAGGGAGGCAATAGACTTAAGTGTATGCTTGCAAATGCAAGAAGCCTGACAGGTAAAATGGGGGAGTTAGAACTAGTAGCAATGAATGAGCAGTATGATATTATAGGTATTACTGAGACCTGGTGGGATGATACACATGACTGGGCAGTCAACTTGGAAGGCTATTCTCTCTTCAGGAGGGATAGGGTAAATAAAAGGGGAGGAGGAGTATGTCTTTATATTAAGCCAGAATTAAAACCAAGTATTCAGGAAGTTATATACGAGAATATTGGTGATAATATAGAGGCATTGTGGGTGGAAATATCCAACGGAGGAAAAAGTTCAGAGAAGTTTCTGATAGGGATATGCTATAAACCGCCAGATATTAGTACGATTGAGGAAGCCCAACTTCTACAGCAAATTGAAAAAGCTACACAACTAGGTCAAATTTTAATTATGGGGGATTTTAATTATCCGGACATTGATTGGAGTACTGAGACCTGCGGTACAGCTAGGGGAAATAGGTTTCTGAGCACGCTAAAAGATCATTACATGTCCCAATTAGTTGAGGAACCAACTAGGAACCGGACTATACTGGACCTAGTAATAACAAACAATGTAGACGTAATATCAAATATTCAAGTAAAGGAGCACTTGGGAAACAGTGATCATAATATGGTCTCATTTGAAATTAGTTTCCAGAAACAACAGTATAAGGGATCAACTAGGACTTTAAACTTTAAAAAGGCAAATTTTAATATGCTAAAGGAGTCTATAAAGAGCATAGACTGGGACAAAGCCTTTGAAGGAAAAAATACGGAAGAAATGTGGGCTGTCTTTAAAATGTTGTTGGAAACATACACGTATAAGTTCATTCCTATGGGAAATAAATGTAAAAGAATTAAGTCTAAACCAATGTGGCTAAATAAAAAGGTAAGGGAAGAAATGCAAAGGAAGAAGCGTGCATTTAAATTGTTTAAGTCTGAAGGGTCAGAGGAGTCCTTCCATAGGTACAAGGAATGTAATAAAACATGCAAAAAGGAAATTAGATTGGCTAAATTAGTAAATGAAAGGCACGTTGCAAAAGAAAGTAAGACAAACCCCAAAAAGTTTTTTAAGTATATAAATGGCAAAAGGATTAAAAAAGATAATATAGGACCCCTAAGAAGTGAGATGGGTGAATTGATAAATGATACTAAGGAAAAAGCAGAGATATTAAACACGTTCTTTTCTTCAGTATTTACCAGAGAGGAACAAATGGCAGAAGTAATACATAAAAATGGAAATGAAACTATGCCATTAATTAATACTTGGTTGTCAGAGGAAGAAGTCCAAAGGCGACTGAAGAATATTAAGATAAATAAAGCTCCAGGTCCAGATGGCATACACCCAAGGGTCCTTATGGAGTTAAACTCGGAAATAGCTAGACCGCTATTCTTAATTTTCAGAGATTCAATCTCATCAGGCTCAGTACCAAGGGATTGGCGAATAGCAGATGTGGTGCCGTTGTTTAAAAAGGGGACGAGATCCCAACCAGAGAATTATAGACCTGTAAGCCTGACATCAATAGTGGGGAAACTATTGGAAGGTATTTTAAGGGACAGTATTCAGGATTACTTGGTACGCAATAAAATTATTAGTGGGAATCAACATGGATTTGTGAGGACTAGGTCATGTCAAACTAATCTAATTAGTTTCTACGAGGAAGTTAGTGGGAACTTAGACCAGGGCAAGACAGTAGATGTGGTCTACTTAGATTTTGCAAAGGCCTTTGATACAGTGCCACACAAGAGGTTGGTTTACAAAATAAGGGAACTGGGTCTAGAAATCAAAATTTGTACTTGGATCGAAAACTAGTTAGAGAATAGGGAACAGAGAGTTGTGATAAATGGAACATTTTCTAATTGGTCAAAGGTCTTAAGTGGAGTACCTCAAGGTTCCGTGCTGGGACCACTCCTTTTTAATATATTTATTAATGACCTTGGTGATGGTTTAGAGAGTAAAGTTTCTATTTTTGCAGATGACACTAAACTCTGTAAGGTAATAAAATCAGAGCAAGATGTAGCTTCTCTACAGAGGGACTTAAATAAACTGGAGGATTGGGCGGCTAAATGGAATATGAGGTTTAACACAGATAAATGTAAGGTTATGCATTCAGGGATCAAAAACAAGAACGCAATCTATAAATTAAATGGAATTAATTTGGGAGAATCTATAATGGAAAAGGATTTGGGAGTGCTCGTAGACAGTAGACTTAGCAATAGTGCTCAATGTCAAGCAGCAGCTGCAAGGGCAAACAAAGTATTGGCATGCATAAAAAGGGGCATAGATGCAAGGGAAGACAGTGTAATTTTGCCACTGTATAAATCATTAGTAAGACCTCATCTTGAATATGCAGTACAGTTCTGGGCACCACTCTATAAAAAAGATAATTTGGAACTAGAAAGGGTTCAGAGAAGGGCGACAAAATTGATAAAGGGTATGGAGTCATTAAGTTATGAGGAAAGGTTAGCCAGTTTAGGCATGTTTACTTTAGAAAAGAGGCGTCTAAGGGGAGATATGATTACTATGTACAAATACATTAGGGGTTAATACAGAGAGCTTTCATGGGAACTTTTTACCCCAAGGACCATACACAGGACACGTGGTCATCCCCTAAGGTTAGAGGAGAGGAAATTTCACAACCAGCAAAGGAAGGGGTTCTTTACAGTAAGGGCAGTCAAGATATGGAATTCATTACCAGGGAAGGTTGTGATGGCAGATTCAATAGATATGTTTAAGAAAGGGTTAGACAAATTTTTAGCGGAAAGGTGTATCCAGGGATACGACCGTTAATTTAAAATAAAGGATAGTAGTGGATATAGGGTAAAATTGGATTGCAATATTGAGTATGGGGGGATTTTCAAAATTGAAACAGATGGGCGGTTGCCTACTCTGGATTAATTTCAAATATAAGTGCAGGATCGCAGGAGATCCAAAATAGGTTGAACTTGATGGACTGGTGTATTTTTTCAACCTCATCAACTATGTTACTATGTTAGATAAGCACGAACGATAATAAAATTTTGAGGCTGTGTCTCTAGGCTATAGTTAGTGGGTCTGGGGTTAATGAATACATGTGGGGTATTTTCAAGCTATTTAAGAATTTTATGTGATATCAGTCTTTTCACACATCATGTAGCAAGGTATCCCCCTCCACCCGGCTCTTCTATAACCACTTATGTCCCAGGCATATGCAGTGTACACAGCAGTTTATTTTGCACATGTGCTTAATTTTTATTACTTGCCACATCTTTTTTCTCCGTCTATGCAGACACATAGCTCATGGCAATAAAGGGACATGTGGAATGTCTTATGTGGTTACTTCAAGTGTCAATTTATATAAACAAAACACTGAACTGTGCTTTTAATGTGCTGCCTTATAGCTTGCATACATTGGGATGCTCCATACTTGCTGTCCCCACCTATTGTATGAGGCTGGATATACTGATTTAAAACTAGTTAATAAAGTTGTGTTCCCCCTCCCCCCCAACCAGCAGCATCCACAGTTATAAGTGTGCCCACTACCCGCATGCGGGGAATGTCGCATTTTTTCTGCCAGCAGCTCCCCCATGCAAAAGGTGTAAATTTCTTATGACACTATACCCCTGCTTTGATGTCAGGGCCCCTGATGTGTAGCCTCTACTATTACTATAGCTTCCAGATGCAGGGCCCGTCACAGTTTTTCTGCCAGCAGTCCCCCAATCAACAAGTCTAAATTTCTTGTGAGGTTATACCCCTGCTTTGGTGTCAGGGCCCCTGATGTGTAGTCTATATTATTCTTATTACCATATATCAATTTACATGAGTCTATTGCTTATTTAACATATAGGGATGTGTCCATTAGGGATTGTACCAACAGACTGTTCATTACTGTGTAGCAGAATCCCTGTTGAACTTATATGGGAAGTTTAAGTGATGGTTAAAGGTTTGACTGTCCATTATATAATTGTGATGCATATTTTTGTACTGGTGCATCTACATATAATGTAAGTATATCAGTATGTATATGCACGTTTTCCTACACTTCATTTTGCTCCAGTAACAGGTGAAGTTCATACAGACGGGTTCTGCTAGAGGAAAGGGCTGCAAGTACAATTAATGTTATGAAGGAGCTGCTATCTATGCGACATAGCTTACAGGTTTGTCGTGGGGTGTGTCTTCAGCAAGTTCCCTCTATTCTCACTGTTGACATGGTGCGTGCAGACTTATTAGGTACAGGTTTGTTTTCTTCTTTCGCCTCGTTAGTATGTACTTTTCTGGAAGATGTACTACTGGTGCTGGCTGAATGTGAGGTTCTTCATTTGTCTTGCTATCTCTTTCTCAATTTCTTTTTCTTTTTGGGGGTCTCTAACCATAATCCCCTTTTTCTTCCACCAATTGAGTTACTGCTGTTTATGTAGGCTGTTCTATGTTGGTTTTCTTCCTGCCTTACAGACCATGAGACCCCGCTGCAGATGTGGGTGCTAGTCCACTCTTATGTACATGGGGCTGCTTTGCATAAGGCAGCTAGAGATACTTCTGCTTTCCTGGGGCCTGTAGTGATATCATGGATAGGCCATAGGGGTCTACAATGGCCTGGGTTTAGGGGGCTCATACAGGAGGAGATAGCTCAGGGTTCGTAAATAAATTAATTCTGTCACTGCACCTTTGACCCGCTCTTTAGGTGGTCTGCGGATTGAGCACCCGCACATTAGATTCAGAACCCCTTTTCTCTGTAGGGAGGATGGAGAGCATTTGAACGATATTGGCATGGATTTATTTATTAAGGAAGTTTATAGGAGTTTAGCGTTGATAAGTGTGGATATGGTGATGGGCCGCGGCTCTTGAGGATCCAGGTGTGGCTGGAAAATGCAGTGGAAGTGATGCCCAGTGGTTGGGTACACAGTACGGTAATGGGCACACTGATCCCGTCTTTCTCAGAGCAGTTGGTTATAGTCTCAGTCCAAGTACCACCCCGATGGGTAGATTTGTGAGTGTGTTCTTTTAATCCAGGTGGGTTGCAGTTCAGTAGTGCTTAGGACAGGTGTCCTAGCGGTAGATATGTGCGCCCGGGGATAGAGTCCCCAATTTTTGCGGTTGTCCCTTACGGGGACTTCCTTGTTGCCTGGCAGAAGTTGGCACTGCTATTTGCTCCACCACCATTTTAATAAAAGCTTACCACACTTACGTCTTGTGTCAATTAATTTAAGTGGTTAAAGGTTGATAAAAGGTTAAGTGAAGTAAGAGATATCAGCAACTTTGCATTTTATAAGAACTGAAGGCTGAGATAAGCATGAAGGATAAGAAAAGTTTGAGGTTGTGTCACTAGGATTTAGTTAGTCCTCTGGGTCAAAAGTTTAACTGGAGGGGAACGCCCATCTGATGTCACAGGAGAGGGGAGATAGTCTTTAAATAGGATGGTTGGAGATAGAATCAGTCTCTTGAGTTCCTGGTGTTGCCCACCCACCCTTCCTGTTTGTTACATTGATGCCTGCAGTCAGAGGCAAGCTGTTCCGGGATCGATATACTATGCCTGGCATTCATGGAAGTGTCAGTGGAAATAGTGGATGGTGAGTGGCTGGAAAACGCAGTGGAAGTGATGCCCAGTGGTCGGGCGCACAGTACGGCAATGGGCACACTGATCCTGCCTCTCTCAGAGCAGTTGGTTATAGTCACAGTCCAAGTATCGCCCCGATGTGTAGACTTGTGGGTGCGTTCCTTTAACTCCGAATGGTTTGCGGTTTAGTAGTGTCCAGGACAGGTGTCTGGAGGTAGATATAATATAGTAACATAGTAACATAGTTGATGAGGTTAAAAAAAGGCACCAGTCCATCAAATTCAACCTATTTTGGATCTCCTGCCATCCTGCACTTATATTTAAAATTGATCCAGAGTAAGCAACCGCCAATCTGTTTCAATTGTAAAAATCCCCCCATACTCAATATTGCAGTCCTATTTTTACCCTATATCCACTACTATCCTTCATTTTAATTAACGGTCGTATCCCTGGATACACCTTTCCGCTAAAAATTTGTCTAACCCTTTCTTAAACATATCTATTGAATTTGCCTTCCCTGGCAATGAATTCCATATCTTGACTGCCCTTACTGTAAAGAACCCCTTCCTTTGCTGGTTGTGAAATTTCCTCTCCTCTAACCTTAGGGGATGACCACGTGTCCTGTGTATGGTCCTTGGGGTAAAAAGTTCCCATGAAAGCTCTCTGTATTGACCCCTAATGTATTTGTACATAGTAATCATATCTCCCCTTAGACACCTCTTTTCTAAAGTAAACATACCTAAACTGGCTAACCTTTCCTCATAACTTAATGACTCCATACCCTTTATCAATTTTGTCGCCCTTCTCTGAACCCTTTCTAGTTCCAAATTATCTTTTTTATAGAGTGGTGCCCAGAACTGTACTGCATATTCAAGATGAGGTCTTACCAACGATTTATACAGTGGCAAAATTACACTGTCTTCCCTTGCATCTATGCCCCTTTTTATGCATGCCAATACTTTGTTTGCCCTTGCAGCTGCTGCTTGTCATTGAGCACTATTGCTAAGTCTACTGTCTACGAGCACTCCCAAATCCTTTTCCATTATGGATTCTCCTAAATTAATTCCATTTAATTTATAGATTGCGTTCTTGTTTTTGATCCCTGAATGCATAACCTTACATTTATCTGTGTTAAACCTCATATTCCATTTGGCCGCCCAATCCTCCAGTTTATTTAAGATATGTCCGCCCAGGGCTAGAGTCCCCATTTTTTGGGGTTGTCCCTTGCTTGATACGGGGACTTCCTGGTTGCCTGGCGGAAGTCGTGCACTGCTATTTTCCCCACCACCATTGAAATAAAAGTTCTTGGATTTACCACACTTACGTCTTGTGTCAATTAATTTAAGTGGTTAAAGGTTGATAAGAGGTTAAGTGACGTAAGAGATATCAGCCACTAAGCATTTTATAGACACTAATTTGTAATATTTCAATCAGAATTAGCCCCGATTGTATACTTGCCATTAGAATGTGAATATATATGGTGCTAAATAAATTATTTTCCCTCATAATAGGTTGAGTATTCAAAATAAAATTTTAACATTGCAACAAAAATTTAGCCCTGAGTCTTAGACATCACTGTTTTGTACTTCTGAGAAAAAGTGGTCTTGTGTTGTCCTGCCAAGTACGTCTTGGCTTTTAACCTAGAAAAATGGAACCAAGGTCTGGACTGCACCATAGGAGAACTTAAGGTAGAATGAATCAACAAATTGTCAGAGATTGAAAGAAATGTAGAGAGAGAACTGAAAAGCTACCAGATTTCATCATGGCTTACCTGCTAACTCCATGATACGTGTCTGTTTGGGAGGTAAATTGGAATATCCTTCATTGACCAGAAGTGTTCATAAATCATTCAGAAAACGTACAAAAGTGATTGGCACACAGAGTCTGTGCAAGGTTTCTCAGCGCCCTAGGCAAATTTTGAGCCCTCCTCCCCCAATTCCCATTTCCTAGCCTGTCCCACACTTGACATTTGTAAAATAAAAATAGTAACTCCTACCTGACTGGCTGGTAAGGCTGCAGTCTAGATGCACTTATGTCCAGCTGTACTGATGTGTGACGCAGAATGCTGTCCAGGCTTCAATTCTATCCAGGAGCAACTGCAGGATATCTAGAGGGGAGACTCCAAATGTTAGATTTCAGAACAAAGCAAAAAAAAACATGACATCACTCACCTGTTACATACTGACATGTCCCCTGCTGCCCACCAGCTTTTCTCACACATGCCCACTCCCCATCAGCTATTCTTACACATGCTACCTGTGCCCATCAGATCTTGCCACACATTCCACCTCTATTATACCAGCTTTTATCACATCCTCTCAGTCCACTAGCTTTTTTTTCACATGCACTGCTGCCCTTGGCAGCTTTTTTCTCACATTCCCCCTCCCCACCAGTTTCTGTAGCTGGCTAATTCTGCAGCTGCAGACTATTGCGCCCCTGTATTCAGCAAACTTCCAAGCTTTCAGCTATTGACAGTTGTCACGAACAGCACTCACCTGAGTCTGCGTGACGCATATGTGACACAGGGTCAACCACAAAGACAACCACCTGGTCTGTCTAAAATGATTAAATCCTTCCCTATCTATGCCACACACTAGCTTTGCGATATTAATTACCACCACCAAGGTTTTTTCGGATAAGAGCTGACACTCTTATTTAGGAAGCCTTCGGTTCTCCCTAGCATTAATCCAACACAATTTACTTTAATCAGAGTTCACTTAAACCACAAGGTTTGCACAGTTTCAATTAGGTAGCGTCTGGACCAAACTGTCGCGTGAATTCATAAGAACACAGAGACTAGAACTTATTAAGTGTAATTTAATATGGAAAATACATCCACAATGCTTAAGATAAAAAGATAATAAAATGACATACAAATAGAGTGCAATTGTTTCTTATAAAATAAAAAGGATAAAACACAGAATTGATACCTCACTTAGAATCAAGTTTGTGGTGCCGGGAGGAGCAGGAAAAAATGGAACCTCTTCAATTAAACTCCCTCAGAAGAAGAACCCAGGGTTACATTTTCAATACAGTTTTAAAGTCAAGCTACAGGGCCCCCCAGCCCCCTTCCCTGTGAGGTCAGAACCAACAGGAGGGGAGAATGCAAATTAGGGTCTTATGACTTTGCTGTTTGAATACCTCTAAGTCAAGTTTTCTTTACACCGTCCTAACTTTTCAACAGTATGGTTTACGAACATGATTTTACCTTCACACAACAGGTCCTAAGTTTCCCTTCATCTGCATACCACACATGCCTCTGGTATGTATGATATTGGAGAAAATGATATGATCTTTTCCTGTGCCCTTATTCAGCTTGAATCTGTCATTAACATACAACCCAGTCTCTGCAGTCGGCCTGTCTGGGGCCTCCCAAACATGTGTGAGATTTCATTGTCTTGCAAGAGATCTCCTCAAAGGCATTCACATTTGCCATCCTGCCATAAATGGTATAAGGTGCTATCCTTATCTACCAGCCCCCCTGGGTGGTTTAACATCCACAAAACCCATTGATCTAACAGCTTCTAAGAGCACCAGGTCACACTATTTCTAGGAAGTAATACACAAACATATATTTGCAGATTTATGCCTAAACATTAGCTTGCACATGACACCTTCCCTTTTTAAGAGATGGCATGGGAATTGACTGACAGGTCATAGCCCAAGCCATCTCCCACAGATCCCACCTGGTTCAAATGGAATAGCTGTTAGCCGGGTCTCAATAGGTTCTCTGGGGAGAAGGGTTAAAAAGGGGTTACATATCTCAGACTGCTGGGAATTCTGGTCTGGCAATATCTGTGGGCTAACCTCTGTATTCTTAAAGGGTCCTATCCCTTGCGCTGCAGCTACTAGATCCAATGGCAAGTCCTTCTTCCCCTCATCTGGCAATCTACAGACTGTCAGGGCACACACATCACTGTCATTAGGAGCCTTCAACAGATTATCATGAAAATTTCTCTCTATCATCCTGGCAGGGGGATCATACCACTGCTTCTGGCTTGTCTGGGCCTGCGTCATGTTCTCATGTACCAACCCTGTTGCAGTGTGCACTTTGTCTCTAATTCTCATGTCCTCTAAGTTAAAGCCTGAGGGAACAATGGCCTGGGATTCCTGACACTGCACTTCTAGGTGGGGACACACTATGCAATTCTTATCTTGGGGGCTACGGAACAGGATGCTCCCCTCCCTCTTGGACTCATCTATCTGGGGGTGTAGAGTAACAGGGAGTTTGGGCCCCTCATCTACCTCCTCTAAGCTGTTAGACGGCTGGCTAAGTGAGAGTGGGCTAGCCACTGACCCCCCTGTCTCTATAGAAAACTCAGATGAATGGTCAGAACTCAGATGTAGATCTGAGTGGTGAACATTCGAACTACAGGTCCCAGCAGCAAGGTAAGGATTGCTGTCACTCGCTATTTCCCGTTGGTCAGGACTAGGTGTCTCCCCCCCATGCTCACCAGCTCTGTGTGCAGCTGGTTTAGGCACAGAATATACATCTTCACTCTGCCCGCCCTCCCAGTTACCTTGTACAGCATCTTCTGGGCATATTACCTGGGTAGAAACATTGTCTTTCTCTAGCACAACAGAAGTAATCACATGGGCATCTGACCCATTTCTAGTAAGCATAATATTTACACCAGTATTAATGCCAATTTCTGCAATAACAATGTCCGCTGTCCCTATCCCATGACAAGATGTCAGTGTGAAGACAGGTTTGGATTCTAACACAATACTGTTATTGGCATTATCCTCATTATTCGCATTAGGTACAATAATACATTCTCTTTCCTTGTCACCTCCTGGTGCCTGGGAAAAAACATGGTTACTCTCAGCAGGTTCTGATACTGTAACATGGGCGGCATTAAAATCATTACACACTTCAGGTATAATATGGCATTTCCGTTCCCTGTCACACCCTGCTGCCTGGGAACAAACGTTGGTATTCTTAGCTGATTCTAACACAGTGACATTAGCATCATTACCTACATAAGGTATAATAAGACATTCCCTGTCCCTGTCACATCCTGGTTTACACCTTTCAGGTGCAATTGAACAGACCTTTTCCTTGTCACCTCCTGCTACCTGGGAACAAACTTTGGTACTTTCAGTTGATTCTGACACAGTAACAGGGGTGGCATTGACATCGTCATTACAGACATACTGAGACAACATTCTTCCTAAATCTGTCCCCAGTAACACATCTATAGGCATATTATCCGAGACCCCGACATCCCTTATACCTCTTCCAGCACCCCAATCAAGGTAGACTTTGGCTACAGGTACAGTTAGGTGAATTCCACCAACCCCTTTCACAGAAATACATTTTCCTGGAATGAAGTCCTCTAACCCTATCAGTTCTGAATGAACTAATGTAACATCCGCACCAGTGTCTCTTAACCCCACAGTTACCTTGTCACCCACAGTGACTGTTTGTAGGTTGTCCTTCCGGCCCCCTTCTGGTCCCGCAACACACAGGACAGCTGGTGAAGATTGCAGGGAAGGTACCCCCCCAGCGAAGGGTGAACTGGTCTTCTTCTCTGGACAAGCGGTACTAATGTGCCCCACCTGGTTGCACACAAAACACCTGCGGGTGTCTCCCACAGCAGGCTTTGCCCCAACCCTCCCAAAAGATGAAGAAACAGTGGGTGATGGCGTTGAGGGGGGTGGCGTTGATCCTCCTGGCCGGCCCCCTTTCCAGGCCGACTGCCCTGGCACAAAAGTTCCTCTTTTAGCTGCAGGTGCCCGGGTGACAGTGTACTTGTCAGCCAGTCTAGCTGCTTCCGCAGATGATGTAGGATCACGATCCACTACCCATTCCTTCACATCAGCTGGGCACAAAGTCAGAAACTGCTCCTGGATCATCAAATCTTGCAGAGCATCAAAGGTGGTGATCTGTAGCCCTCCAACCCACTGTTTGAATGAAGCACACAGCTGGGCCACAAGTCCTGAATATGTGTCAGAGGCACTGCGTTTTAAATCTCTGAATTTCTGCCTATGCGCCTCTGGGGTGATGTTAAAGCGTTGCAACAGGGCACTTTTGATTGCCTCATAATTTCCGTCCATCTCAGGTGGAAGATCTGCAAAGGCTTCTAATGCTTTACCTCGCAAACCAGGGGTTAAATATGGTGCCCACTGATCTTTGGCCAGTCCATACTGTCTGCATGTCTTTTCAAAACCTCGCAAAAAAGTATCCAAATCCCCATCTTTTTCCAATACAGGGAAATTCTCAGGACGGGGTCTGCTAATACCAGCATCTCTGGTCTCTGGCTGGCGTTTGAGCTTCGCAAGCTCCAGCTCATATCTCCTCTCTGCCTCTCGCTCGGCAGATTCTCTTTCTGCCTGTCGCTCTGCTTGGCGCTCCGCTGCCTCCATAGCAGCGCGCCTCTCTGCTGCCTCCATAGCAGCGTGCCTCTCTGCTGCCTCCATAGCAGCGTGCCTCTCTGCTGCCTCCATAGCAGCACGCCTCTCCTGACGGTCAGCAGCTTCCTTCTCCTGGAACTGCTGTATGAGTTGTATTTTAGTTGTAATGTCCGCTGGGCCCAAATATTTTAGGGCAGTTTGCAAATAAACATCCATAGCAGTGTCCACACATGAACCATTAGAATCATCCGAAATTAACAGTCCCTGGTTTTGAGGAATACCCACAGTCAGGTCCACTTCTGAGTTCTGGCTATTCTCTTCCTCGGACACAGCTGTGAGTTGCTGATCCCTCTGCACAAGAGCTTCAATCAATTGCTCCTTGCTTTTGCCACTGGTGGGAATTCCTCCATCCTCACAGTCTGAAATCAGCGCCTCCTTTGTCAAGCGTTTATATGCAGCCGCCATCTCCTCCGCTTAATGCCAAATAAAAAAAGATAAGAAAAAAAAAGAGAAGGGGAGGGAAAGAAACAATTGCTGTATGTCTTATAATGTTTTAAGCATTGAGTTCAGTCTCTGGTGAATTAGTCTGTATTTCCTCTCTCAGGGATCACACAACCCTAATTCACTTAAGTTCTTAAAAAAAAAATTAAAAATATATCCCACAAGCTTGCCACCAATTTGTCACGAACAGCACTCACCTGAGTCTGCGTGACGCATATGTGACACAGGGTCAACCACAAAGACAACCACCTGGTCTGTCTAAAATGATTAAATCCTTCCCTATCTATGCCACACACTAGCTTTGCGATATTAATTACCACCACCAAGGTTTTTTCGGATAAGAGCTGACACTCTTATTTAGGAAGCCTTCGGTTCTCCCTAGCATTAATCCAACACAATTTACTTTAATCAGAGTTCACTTAAACCACAAGGTTTGCACAGTTTCAATTAGGTAGCGTCTGGACCAAACTGTCGCGTGAATTCATAAGAACACAGAGACTAGAACTTATTAAGTGTAATTTAATATGGAAAATACATCCACAATGCTTAAGATAAAAAGATAATAAAATGACATACAAATAGAGTGCAATTGTTTCTTATAAAATAAAAAGGATAAAACACAGAATTGATACCTCACTTAGAATCAAGTTTGTGGTGCCGGGAGGAGCAGGAAAAAATGGAACCTCTTCAATTAAACTCCCTCAGAAGAAGAACCCAGGGTTACATTTTCAATACAGTTTTAAAGTCAAGCTACAGGGCCCCCCAGCCCCCTTCCCTGTGAGGTCAGAACCAACAGGAGGGGAGAATGCAAATTAGGGTCTTATGACTTTGCTGTTTGAATACCTCTAAGTCAAGTTTTCTTTACACCGTCCTAACTTTTCAACAGTATGGTTTACGAACATGATTTTACCTTCACACAACAGGTCCTAAGTTTCCCTTCATCTGCATACCACACATGCCTCTGGTATGTATGATATTGGAGAAAATGATATGATCTTTTCCTGTGCCCTTATTCAGCTTGAATCTGTCATTAACATACAACCCAGTCTCTGCAGTCGGCCTGTCTGGGGCCTCCCAAACATGTGTGAGATTTCATTGTCTTGCAAGAGATCTCCTCAAAGGCATTCACATTTGCCATCCTGCCATAAATGGTATAAGGTGCTATCCTTATCTACCAGCCCCCCTGGGTGGTTTAACATCCACAAAACCCATTGATCTAACAGCTTCTAAGAGCACCAGGTCACACTATTTCTAGGAAGTAATACACAAACATATATTTGCAGATTTATGCCTAAACATTAGCTTGCACATGACAACAGTGTTTAATACTACATCCGCAGACTATAGCTCCTCTTGCACCCCGCAAGCTCCAAAACTGTCCTCAGGCTCCTCCTACTTGCTTGGGCTGATGGATCACTCTCGCTTCCAGTCTAACCATCTCTGCTATTAGTGTCCAGGTATCCCACCAGTTTCACCTAGCACCTACTTGGAGGGCCGTGGCCTGAGGGGTAGAAACTTCATAGCTCCTTGTGGGGATCCCTGGCTGAAAACCATCTACCTCGTTAGACTCCGCACCTCTGGGTTGGGTAGAACTACACCAGGCAAACTAAGAAGGTCCAACAATCCTAGTGTTGATGACACCAGCCCTCTCTCTCAACGTCTGCTGTAGCTGCCTCTTCCCCAATTTTCTCCAGCCCTCTCTCCGCAATTTCTGTAGCCCCCTCTACCCTATTTTCTCCAGCCCCTTCTCTCAACATTTACTGTAGCCACCTCTGCCCTCATTTTCTCCAGCCCTCTCTCTCCACGTTGTCTGTAGCACCCTCTTTGTTGCCTGTAGCCCCATCTACCCCCATTTTCTTGGGTCCCTATGCCAGGAACCCGGCGCTGGAGGGATGAAGAGAGGCTGTGCTGCCATAAGTACACCTAGGGACAGCCGGAGCCATGGAAAATAGCGGGCAGGCGATTGCAACGCCCGCACAGCCTAACTAACAATGTCTCCAGAGCCCAGCTCCCTAGACAGCTGACTAAAGCTGCATAATGGTGGCGCCGACCCTGTTGACACATTCTCTTTTATATCACCACAGTCATACACAGTAAGGTGCCACCATAACAACTGGTATTTCTACATGTAGCCTCTGGAAGACATCCACATGCTCCTGTGAAGGCCACCCCATAACTGCATAGACAAACGCCATCTACAACTGGATAAACAATGTGCATGCTGATACCCATATATATATTCTTAGTTTATCTAATAAGATGTCTGTGTATGTGAAGGCAGACATGCATACATGTACCATGTCCAGAGCTTTATTTTACTATATAGGCCAACTAGGGCAGCATGTGCTCCCATATGTTTGACATGAATAAACAGGTCACCTATGAAATACACCACACAAATCCTTTTGAATGACAAAATATGTAAATCAGTCATAGGTACTTATCCCTTCATATGCTGTTGATTTTTGGGTATCAGGAATCTGAATTACGGGAAAACACGAAGTGAAAAAAATGATTGCACTTGCTTCTTTCTTTTGCCTTTTGGTCTTTACTAATTACATAATTTTTCTAGTAAAAATAAATGGAAGAAGCAGTGTTGGATACAGGGGCAAGGCACATGGGTGTCATGACCTGTTTTATTACTATTTATTTATTTGCCTGCAGTCTATGTGCACTTGGACAGTTTGCTACTACACTGCACGCCACTGTGTGAGAGTTGTACCTCAGTGTATTGCCTAAAGCTGAAGCCTACACTTATAGAACTAGTGATGTACTTCACTCCTGCATTAGCTACGCCTGGTTCCACCAGCTGCTATGTAGCACTAAAGTATTGCTGTGCTCATTGACTGCATCGACTGTGTCCTCTTCCACTTACTGCTACCTAGCACTGTACTACTAAGTTCCTTTGCAGATTGATAGTATTAGATGTGAGTGACTGACCTGGCTTCACTTCATGGTTGTCAATGTGCATCTTACTATAGTGTTGGCACTGTAATACGTTACAGCTCAACAACTTTTACCTTTGTGCTTGCCATTCCAATTCTTTTAATCCAGCTCCCTACTGGTGTCAATTTCTGAACTTCTTCCAGCTTGTCTATCAGTTGCTGGTAATTACTGATGCTGAGTTTTGTTGCAGATTGTCCATATTATGACCAGTGATTTCTTATTGGGGTGATGGATATTTTTTATTGCAAGTAATGGTGCTGTATCTTCCGGCAGCCTTTTTAGCTTCCATCTGCTTTGGGACTTGTGATTACCATTCAGGGCCTGTGAGTGAAATACATTTACTCAGTACAAGCAGGGTCACCCCGCGATGCATGGGTCTCATTTGTGATGTGTATAATTTTTATATATATTAGCAAATTATTTGGTAAATAGACCTAAACTGCTATTTAGAAAATAAGATTTGTTAATCTGTCGCGTTTTTGTTCTGTCGTGTTGTTGCGAGGTTTTATTCCAGCAGTCAAATAATTGTTTACAACCCAAAAATTATGTTTTCACTATTTGTCGCTCTGTCGCATTGTCGTGTTGCTATGTGGTCTAATAGGTTACTTTTTCGATACTAAATAACTATGTAAAATTTAGCAGCTTTGACTTGAGAGCTGTTGAAGATATTCACCAACAAACAAAGAAACAAATTAACTTCTTCTTTTATAGATAGATAGATAGATAGATAGATAGATAGATAGATAAGGTGAACTTATGTTTAGACCAGCATGAACTTGTTTTTCTTATGTGCTGCTAACTACATGAAATCCAAATACTGATGTGCTTTGAAATATTTGCTGCCCTTCAAAAATATGAACTGTGTGTAAATATATATATATATATATATATATATATATATATATATATATATATATATATATATATACCTATATCTATATCTATACCTATATATAAGTTCTACTTTTTGGGAAGTGTCAAGTTATTATCTATGCATTGTGACTATACTTCTGTTACAATTACCAGGATTTACCTTAGTCAGTAATAGCGCCGGCCTTCCCAGGGCGCGGAGTCTAATGGCCCTCCTGGTCTTCTCCAAGAACCGCCGCAAAGCAGGATGGTTTTAGCTGCCGGAGAACCATAGGTCGCGGCCCCCAGGTTAGCCTACTGACATAAGGATAGAGTACTATGAGATGGACAGGCAAGATAGGGCAGAGCAAGCAGGGTAAATAGCAGAAAGTAACTGCACTAACCGTGATATCCTGGAGAATGTAGCGAGATTCCAGATCCACAGTGCTGGGAGAGTAAGGAGATGAGTGCAAAGGTATAGCCAGGTCGGTACACGGAAGTAGCCAAAAACACAAGGGAGTACACAGAGGGAGCAGGAACGAGGAGAGGAAGCCAGGCGCGGGGTAACACGTTGCTCTGACACAGATAGTGTGTCACAGCAGCTTGAAAGAGAAAATTGAATTCCCCGCCCCTAGGTCATGTGACCGCCGCCAGGGCTGACCGTAAGTGCTGTGCGATGGGGATCACCGAAGAAAAGGTAAGATTCCTAACAACTTCAGGCCTAGTTACAGTCTTATTCTGTATTATTAAAAGAGTATTGGAGATGACATGTAATTCAAATTAAAGACAAAGCAGAGGTTATCAGCAACTGGGATCTAATCCTGACAGTGGGGTGCACATTTACAGCTGTATTCGTACACATTGCCTAGGGCAGCACTAACTCTAATCAGAGTCCTAAAAAGATTCTATAGAAGAAGTTTGTTGACAGGTTGACTTGTGCAATTCAATAAATCTGTGTGGTCATCCCAAACTGCCACTTCCTAGTGCAGTCCTAGTCTATCTACACGCTAGAAATCTAAATCTTTAGTACAAGAAATTACTACCATAATATTTACTGCATATAATGCATGTATAAAAAACAATGTTTATAAATATTTGCGAATGGCGGCCCAATAATTATTTTACTTCTCTCAACACATAGAAGACCTCCTTGGCACTGGTGAAGATTACAAGTTCCTAGTTATTTTACCATCTCTCTGGCGCCAGTCCTGATGGAGCCACATGAAAGCCGACATGACTGACCATGCTGGCATATGTTGGTTCAAATTAGCCCATCTATTGGCTGCAAGTAGTTTCTGAAAATGTTCCAAGATCCTCCAGGCATGATTCCATCTGCTTAAGTTTTGGTCTCAAGCTGTTATGAAAGAGAATAAAAAAGAAAGCATTTCTAAAATATAATTTATACAAGGATGTAACTATCCAAGCATGTTTAAAATATAATTCAAATCAAGAAACATCCCCCACAAATAGATAAAGGTCTGCTTAACAGAAGCAGTAATTCTCGAAGCGTCGGTCCTTAACGATCCCCAAATAGGCTTTTATTTGCATAGATACAGGGACATTTTTAGTAGAAGAAAAATAACGTCTGTTCAAGCACTAAAGATATTTCTACTATTACTCAATGAGAAAAAAATAATGTATAAATAGTAGTTGGTAATAAACACAGATGTAGCTAAGTTATTGCACAGCTTTTTTTTGGCAGATGTGACTTAACAATAAGCCTGTTCAATTTGCTAATAAGAGGTATAACTTTTATGTAGTAGGGATCTGTTTATCGAGGAGGTCCCCATCCCCATTCCATTGTGGCCTCCAAGGGCTGCCATGTCAGCTATATAAATCAGGACACATTGTAATGGCAGATGCAAAATAATCAGCCTGGATGAATATTACAAGTCTACTATCATTACTATGAATGTTTGGCAGACAAGATTTCAAATTACTAGAGAATAGGGATGACTATTGCTCAGGCTTTCTCAATACAATCAATATGTTTTATTTATTTTACTCAAATTATTTATCTATACAAAACAGCTCAATACATAAAAGACTTCCCGATACCCATGTTCCCCCTTTTTTAAACTACCATAATCCAATGGTCATTCTTGCATTTTTTGTTTTAAAGGGGAATGCCTTTACTGGAAATGCAAGCCATTTCAATTGAAATCCAAGCCATTTATTCTATTAATCCAAAGACATGGTTGGAAATGTTGTCATAGGGCAAGTTTCTCACCCCATGACAAAAAAACAGGCCCAGTGATGCCGCTCTAGCTTCCTAGGACCCCACTCTGTTTTTTGAACATCCTCTGGTCCCTGGGCTTCCAACAAATTAAAGAGATGATTGTTCGTGACCAGGAGCAACAGTCTGGATCCTTTGTGGCTCAGCAGGCCATAATATTAGTCTTCAGGGTGATAGTAGCCTTCAAACTGGACTTGATGGATATTTCAGTGAAGAACTGGGAAAAGGAAATGCTCATGAAGTGGAAAGAAATTGCTCAATTGAAACAAGTAGATACAAAAGAAAGGGGTCAGAAATTGAATCTTTGTACCAACAGGCTGAAACTCATTAATTGTTGATTTGACCAGGTGGAATATTTGGCCCATACATCCAGTGGCGGAACTACCATTGGTGCAGCAGGTGCAGTGCACCAGGGCCCACGGAGATAATGGGGCCCTCTGCATGGCAAATGCAGAGGGTTGGGGACCCCGATTCTCTCCTCCCTACCTCCCTGCCTACAGCTCGCTAATTCCGCCTCTGCATTTATCTACCCAAAATATTAGTAATACCTAAGGCAGGGCATTAAACTTAAACCTCCCACAGTCTAGGCCCAAACTACATAAGAGAATAACATGCAGTGCATCCTTCCCTAATCTAATACCTTGCAGAAACAATTACTGGTCATGAAAGTTCCTGATACAGTAGTATTTTTTAATAGTTATGGATTTGTTAAGTGGCTTGAAACGCAAATTTTATAAATTAAAAAATGCTTCAAAGAATCCTGAAATAGCATAAAATAGCAATCTAGCATAATAAAGAATTGGGACTGCTTTGTCTTAATTGGGACAATTGGGAGGTATAATATAGTGCATTTATAATGTCGTGCAACTGGTACCGTAGCCAAAAGACAGGTGTGGCCATGTGCTTGCATATTTCTTTCCTTACATTTTTTTTTATCCCTAGAAATGTCATTGATTTTATATATTGACTAACAGCACATTTACATATGTTCTAAATGTATACTGTGAATGGCATTTAAATCTCATTTTTAGACAGTGTCTAGAGCTACACCCAGATGCCAGGGATTATTGTATATTGATGTTGTGTTCAAAACTGTTTTCAAGAGAAGAGGTCTGTATTTATGTCTGACTAGGGAAAAATGAACTGCATATGAGCTGAAGGTCCTTCTTCATTGGCCCAGTCAAATCTAGTCCTGATTGGTTGGCTCAGTGCAGTCTGCTTCCTCTCCTAGATTCACCACCTTGCTGTAACACCCACTGGGATTGGTCCAGTATTTCAAGTGCTTATCTGAATTTATGGCAGGAGGTGGGAACTGCTTTTGGCATTATTTAAAGAGCACACTGTGTCTGGTTGTATGTACATTCACTACCTATATTCCTGCAAGACACTTATATCTGTAATCTGTTCCCCCAGCTGTCCTTTATTGAACCTGAATCAATGTTCTCCCTGCTATACTGCTGTCCTGATCCAAAGTAAGCAAGCATGAGGAATCAGCCCTAGTCACCAGCAAAGAGATGCTACATGGGCTATACACTGCCTTAAGTAGCACCAGTAAGAATGGTCAGAAACAGCAGGTTACTGACAGTATAGAAACCAACCCCCAACAGTAAGCCCATCCTGTGACACTCAGAATGATAAATCCACTAGTGTGTGTGTGTGTGTGTGTGTGTGTGTGTGTGTGTGTGTGTGTAGCTTGCCCTCCTTAAGCTCTCAAAATAACTACATTTTAGCCAAAATACATATACCGTATTTTCTGCACCATAAGGCGCACCGGATTATAAGGCGTAGTCTCAATTACGGGGTCTATTTCTGTACTTAACCCATACATAAGGCGCATCGTATTATAAGACGCATGCTAAAAAATACGGTCTACTAAAAAAAAGGTAACGGAAGCAAAACAGTGAGTTTAGTTGAACTTTATTCTACTATTTAACAATACACTCACATTATTTTTTAATCAATCTTCTCCCACAAATCCATCAAAGTCCTCATCTTCTGTGTCTGAATTGAACAGCTGGGCAATTTCGCCATCAAACATGCCGGGTTCCCTCTCATTATTGTCGGAGTCAGTCTCATTGCCAGGTGGCTGTTCAGCAATGATGCCGGCTTTCGCGAAAGCTCGGACAACAGTTAAAGCAGAAACCTTAGCCCAGGCATCCACAATACATTCACATATGGTAGCGTAACTCGCCCGGCTTAGGAAAGGTTTTTTCGCCGTCTGTTATCCATCGCTCCCACGCCGCTCCCAACTTCACTTTGAACGCCCTGTTTACACCAATGTCCAGCGGTTGGAGTTCTTTTGTTAATTCTCCCGGAATGATGGCAAGCTCCAAATTCATTTGCTTCACTTGGTTTTTCACAGTAGCGGTGAGATGGGTGCGCATGGAGTCGCAGATCAACAGGGACAATGATGCGTGGAAAAAAAACATCCGGTCTCTTTACATATACCTCTCTCAGCCTCTCTCTCATTTTCTTCTCATCCATCCAGCCCTTTTGATTGGCCTTAACGATGACTCCGGCTTGAAACTTTTCTTTTGGCAGCGTCTTCCTCTTAAAAATGAACATAGGTGGTAGTTTCTGTCCATTACCGTAGATTCATTGATGTTGAATTCTTTCGCAGCTGCTCTATTCCCATTTACAACCGCGTAACTGATAGCCTGTAGTTTGAATTGTGCCTCGTAAGCATGTCTCTTCACTGGTGCCATTTTCGGGGGTCCTTAGGACAAACAAATGTTGTTTTGCAGCATACCGGTAGTGTACCTACCGGAGGTGTGGCGGAGGTAAGCTTACGTACTGTACGTATTACGTAATGTTCTCTGATTGGTTTATCGCTGCCAGCGTACGTAGTGTATGTATTACGTCCCTGTGTCAGCGGGAAATAATCCGACAGTCAATCAAGCGGAGTGCTTACCAAAGTTGCACAACAACATTTTTACAGATTTTGGAACTCAGTGCACACATAAGGCGCACCGGATTATCAGGCGCACGGCCGATTTTTGAGAAAATGTAAGGCTCTTAGGTGCGCCTTATAGTGCGGTAAATACGGTAGATCTTATTCTTCGATGCTCAGGCCAAAAGAGAGGATCTGCTTGTGTATGTAGATTTAAGTGTGACCTTGTGCTTTCTTGCTTGCTGTAAGTCTAAGGACTATTTATAGTTCTATTTTGCTTACTAATAATGCCTAATGATTGCCTGACCGCTGTCTAGCCAGCCTATAAAGGGTTATTTAGGTGTGAGTTTAAGACAAACCTTCTTGTCACATTTTAGCCTCTTAAATAGTGAGGTGAGTGCTTGTGATGGCAAGAGAATTTCAGTGATGTCTAAAGCATAATTGTGGTTTGTGAGCTTAAATGTTTTGATCAAAATACGAATCAATCTCTCATGTTTCTTTCGTGCTAAATATATTCAGTTTTGTATTGGCAAGGACAAGCTGTGACAACAATTGTTCTTTTGATTGTGCAAAGCAGCTAGACCAATGCTACTTCCATTGTTGGACTTGGCGTAAATAAGTGTTTTGTGGACAGTTACTCTCATTTTTACAAGGTAACTTGTACAAAAGAACATTCGCTGGCACATCCTTGTAAATCATTTCATACATCTTTTATACAACTTATTTTACTCAGTAGTTCCATCTTTCATATGACAGAGGGTAATCTGTGTGGCAGATAGAAGTGATGTAAATGAAGCTATGTAAGCAGAGAAATAAGGATTGATGTGCAGAATAACACATCTCCATATGTTTCACTGAACATCAATAGAAAAAAGATGTCACAATAAACTCTCCTAACACATAGGATATATTTCCCCTCCTAACTATAATGCATGATCAAGTTGGGTTGTCAGCAAAGGATTGTGGGGATAAATGAAAAAGATACATACATGAAAATATAAGCATTTCCTGAACAAGAGTTTTGCATATCTGGGGTTTTCCATGTCAAATGAGAAAACATTGCTGTGATACTGTAAGTACACCTGGAAAAAATATTGTGTTATGTTGAAGAAGAAGGTGAATGGTATGGTCTTTAATGTCATCGGAAATTCAGAATAGCATTCGTTGCTCAGGAAATCATTCATTACTTGTTCTGTGCATGTTCTTATATTTCTGTGAGGCCTGAGTCATTAGGGAGAGCAAATCATAGACAATGAGTAACTTTACACCTGGGCAAAACCATGTTGCATTGGAGAGGGAGGTAAATTTAAAATATGGGGACTGATCTATAGTTTTGGATAGAACATGTCCAAGATCAACTTTAAATTTCAATGTAAAAATAAAGTTATCAAGTATTTGTGTGCCAGATGAAAAGACATCAGTAGTTAAAATAAGCAGTGTTTTGTGTTACTTAAAGGAGGAACGTGTCTTTGATGTTTGGTGGTTTACACAAATTACCCATCCTCTGGATCTCCTGAGAGCGACCATATCCAACCTATCAGCTGCATCAGATCTCAGCACAGCCTACAGCTGCCTCAGCAGTGTTATTTGGAGAAGTTTACAAGGGCATCTTTATGTAACAAACCAACGTAGTCCCATTTAAGGGACTACCACTAAAATACTTCATACTTGCCAACTTTTGTGTGTCTGCCTTTGGGAGATCCCGAGGGGAGGTGGGAGTGGGGGCTGGGGCTCAATGAATTGTGTAATTTTGATCCCGCCCTCTAAACAGACACCATCATTTTATCCTATTACAACAGGGGGCAGGGCCATAATGACACAAAAATTGCAACACTAAGCCCCCCCACCCACTTCACTAATGTTGGCAGGATCTGGTAAGGTTGCCCTGCTCTCCCGGGAGGACTCTCCCGGATATTCTGGGGGAGTAGGCAGCTATGAAATACTTGTCAGGGGAGAAGAGAAGAACTTAAATAGTGGCCCCATATTTTAGTTTTACATAGACTGAAGCTAAATCAGTCCAGCCTGTTACCTACCCTATCATTTTTCTGCGGATGTCATCCTAGAAGAGTGGATCTTAGCTCAGGGCAGATGCCAGTGTCTGAGTAATAGCCATGCAGTCTCTTAGGTAACAGAAATTATATGTGTGGGTTGGTATTTTTACACACAGGGTCAGGGCCATTTATGTCATAGCAAGTATAACTAATATGCTATGCTTTGCCATTTTTATTCTATGTCTATACCTCAAACGCTTGTTAAGTGCTGTGAAATGTAGATTTAGTTGGTGATGAAGGAGTTAGGAAATGTTCTATTACATGTGCTAAGAAGTAGTTACCTTTATGCTTTCTATATGAATGGTTCCATTTTTGTTTTGAACTGTTCTTTAAGAATGTTTTATTTATGTCTGCCTGTTAATTAATTAAAACAGTTACATTTAACTCCAGTTGTGCTGTAATGGGAAAAGCAAAAAAGAAAGTAAGAGAATCCTGTTTTCTCCCATATAGTACCATAAACCTAACCTGCTCCATTTGAGGATCAACAGCTGTTCGTCCAGCACAGAAACTCATCAGCGTGCTGCTGCAGACGGGAAATAGCACAAACTGAATATATTAAACAAAATCTACATAACTCCAAAACAATTTTTAATGCACAGCTAAAATATTTTAATATATAAACTACATTTATAAGATTTTTGTAAAAGATGCATTCTTTGTCATACATCGTTTGGATAGGTTTCTTACATAGGAAATGTTTGTATTGTGGTTCAGTTGAGAATCCATGAGAATTTGCACATGTTTTTTTTAACCCAATGGAACATCATCAGAATTAGAAAAAAAGAACCTTAAAGGTCAGGACTTTAAAAACACAATGTACTTTTCATAACATGAAGGCTGAGTATATCTGACTGCTGCAACAAATGAAAGGTCACTTCAAGTCTGTTAACAGCACATGGGTCTTGGTGTCAATGCAATAATCCTCTGGGGAGGGATTGTTATGCACAAAATAGATTCAGCTTGCATCACTCACTCGTCTTGCAACTAACCCGGGCAAAATGTGCTGATCTAATCTAGGTCAGGTATGCAAATTTGCGCATGTAAAAGAGACCATTACTTAATGTGAAACTGGATACACCCACTATAAATTTCTTTCTGATTGCTGCACCAGTCTGAGGGAATATGTCCTTACATGACACAGCTAGCTGGGACTACGCTGACATATGTACAGCAAAAGTGCTAAGGACATTCAAAGAAGCCCCATTTTTCGACCTCTGGAACAATTGAGAACAATTGTAACCCTGACCATATGGCTCTCTCCCCATGTGGACATAGATTCATGTCCCAAGAATCACGGAATGAACAACTCACCTCTTCCTTACCTAAGTGTTTATACTGTTCACGGTTTATTTCTACCTGTTCACCGACATTTTGTCAATAAACGGTTTTATCTCAAAAGCTAGGTAACAACACATTGTTAGGGGATATATATCCCGAGCTCCTGCATCACCTTGTTTTTCTTGTCAGTTACCTAAGCTGTTTCTCATTTCAATAAAAACTGATTGCACAAAAAAAGTGCTAAGAACAAGTCCCACTCATCCTTAGCACTGAATGAGTTCAAAGTAATTAAAAACATAATTAACTATCCCCCACCAGTATTTACAGCAGGAGTGCGATGATGTCACTGAAGAGGATGAGCTAAGAAACTTCTCTAGACAAACTGTGTGATCCCTGAGAAGTTATTGTCTGGTGATCAATGTGATCACCAGAGAGTAAACCCTACACTACAGAAATCATTAAGAAGTCCAGCGATGTTGGAGGATCTTACGAATCCTAGTTTCAATAAACTCATGTACACCCTCATTTGAAAGAGGGGACTCCTTTAGTAGTTATTGTTTGGTGATTATCATAACACCCTACACTACAGAAAGTGTTAATAAGTCCAGAGAGGAGGGGATTTTAAAGCTCCAAACTGGCTTAAGTAAACAGAGTGGTACTTTCATTTCATACGTTCGTCTATTTTTTAACATGGATTACCCATATTACTACACACACATTTTATTCAAGACCATACAAAATAGCAAAACAAAATATGTGACACTGCTAGAGGCGGGTGTTGAGAGGATTGTACCTGGTCCCTGGATTCTCTTCTTTCCGTCATGGCATGGCAGTGGGACAGAGTACCCCCGAGACCAGCGGCAGGCAGGGCTGAGGGGCAGGGCAGCTTGTGCCCCCCAGGCCGGTTCCATAGTGGACTACTTTGGGCTGAGTCACTGGGCCACCTGCATTTTTTTTCCTTTAAACTGTTCCCAATAGGCTGCTGAGTCGAGTCTTGCCCTCTGGGATAAAATTTGCCAGCCCTTCCCAATACAAATTAGACACTAAATGAATGAAGTGATGTCAGATTTAATTTGCAGAAACAATATGTCACTAAAATATCTCTGGACAAAGAATGTTTAGTAACATGTATAATCTGAATACAGTTTTCACAGGCCTGAGCTAATAGAGGTGTAAGTTATTGTACTTCATAGTACATTTAACTTGGTTTTTGCTATAGGTAACCAATCAGGCCTTACTTTCAGAATAACAAAGGCAATAACAAAATTCCTATATGTCAATACTCGCATGTCCAGAGACAAACAGCATTCTGCGCTGCGGCCGTAATATATGAGGTCACATAAACTTTCTAAGAATATAGTAAAACAGTTCTAGTCCCTAATATCATAAAGAGATTAATTTCAAACAATACACCAGAAGTAAGTGATATCACAATGATTCCCCTTTAAAGAAGTCCATCCGCAGCAGAGCTAAATAGCATAATACTTTCAGTGGCCAGACTTTATGTACCCGTTAGAACCGGACAGGAGGCACTTTTGTTACAGTTGAGGCACACAATCATAATGGCAGTCTTGTAACTTCAGTACAGCGATCAAAAACAGCAGTTACTGTCTCAGGTATAACACAATACAGAATGTTGCCAAGGCTATTATCACTTTTCTTTAAGCTAATCTTGCAGGAGAAAGTCAGGAGTGATACTGTTCTTTTGCTAACATATTCAGGTTAAGATGGGTTAAAGTATGCTCCCAGGGGTGGATTGGGGACTTAAAGTGGCCCTGGAAAAAATTATTGAAGTGTCCTCATGTGCGTGGAACCAAAATAACTGTAGGAGGGGCCAACATAAAAGTAGGCAGGATTTAAAATTACTGGAATTTGGTTGTAGTAACATTTAGAAAAACCTAGATGTGATGACTTTACACACAGTGGGTCATCTCTAAAGCAATGCAGGGCAAATGCTGCCAGTCCTGTGTCATAAAATTACATGAATCCTTTTACATTATCTGTGACTGGTTTATGCCTCTGTGCGCCAACTTGTTTAGCTGCCTACTAACACATCCTTCCAAAATTCCCTTCATAGAAACATACCTCACTTTGTTTAATAGTTTTAACTATTACGAAACATGTTGGCACAATCGTATTTGATCAGTCTGCCAAAACAGCATGTGAGCACCTCACACACTGTTGTAAACCTGACATCATGAGATGCAAACTACAAGTTAAATCTCTCTCTATATATAATATATAAATATGTGTACTGTGTGTTTCAAAAATGCATTAATAATAATCTTTATAATAAATGGCTATTAATGGCTATAAATGGCTATAATAATGGCTATATGTTATTAAGACAGCCCCCCTCCCTTCCCTCATATCACACATTATAGAAACATACCCCCCCTTTTCTTCACAAATTATAGTAGCCCCCCCCCCATCCTTCACACTTCCTATAGTTTAGTATAGGTAGCCCCCCCACCGTCCTGTAGTATAGTGTATAGGCAGCTCCCCCCCCTACCGTCCCATAGTATAGTGTATAGACAGCTCTTTAGCACTCACTCACTTTCTGAGGCTCCCCCTATTAACAGTTTCAAAAACCCTGGAACTTTCTAGCAGCCTCACAGCCTGTGTTTTCCCTGGGTCCTATAGTCTCTCCTGTACCACGCTGTGTCACAGTCATGTTCCACAGGATCCTAGTGCCTTGCAGTTTCTGGGTATCACAAATAAACCCATTATGATTTACAGTGGTGATTTTATTAAGAAAACCTATTTATAGAATTCTGCTTTTTTCTGTTTTAGATTGATGCTAGAGCAAGAGCCACAAAGTAATACTTGGTGGTGTATAGAAAAAGAAATAGATGTTTGCTATTAGTTTACTTTCTTGCAATTTCCATAAACACAACATTTTTTGGTCATGTTGGGTAAAATGCATTTGTTATGTCTGCACTTAAAATCAGATAGGATATTTTTAGAAAATTCAAAGTCTTCTGAAATAAACAAGGTACATTATTTGTAGAGATGTTCACTGAATCCCGTGTTTTGGTTTTGGTTTTTGATCTGTATTTTTTAGAAAAATTGCTGAAATATGCTAAAATAACATAATTTTGCTCTTTTCTTGTTCGTACATTATTATTAACCGCAATAACACGAATTTCCAGTCATTTACATTTATTTTTGACCACCTCAGAGGTCGCAATATTATTTTCAGACACTTTCGGACAAAGACTGCAGAGAGCTGGCTGGATGCTAAGCGGCAGAGCAATGACACAAACTCACGGCAGTTCATAGTACATCTAGGAAACATTGCCACACAGCAGTGGCAGAAAAGTGGTGCAAGATGGAATTGTCCTTGGGACCTCCAACTCACCCATATGTTAAAAAGCTTTAACAAGCTCACACAGGAACAGGAGTGGTAGCAAGTATAATTTAACAAAACAAGGACTTCTGCGACAAGGAGTGCCACTTTTGTGTCTGAAGTGCTTGGTTTGTTTGGGCCCCCACAAAACAAGCTAAGAATGGGCTTAAGGCAGCTAAGCTAACAGCGCTTTCAATGAACTGAAAGACTGCAGCAAGAGGCTGGTAAGAGCAATGGCACAAACACACCACAGTTTATATCACATTTAGGAAACATTGCCAGTGCCATACAGAAGTGTCAGGAAAGAAAAGTCGTGCAAGATTGAATTGTCCTTGGGCCCTCCTACCCATTCTTATGTTGGATTTTAAAAAAGGCATGCACAGTTTAACAAACCAAGCACTTCAGCGACAAGGTGTGCAAGTTTTGTGACGGAAGTGCTTTGTTTGTTTGGGCCCCCCACGAAACAAACAAACAGTGGGCTAAAGTTAGCTAAGTTAACAGTGCTGTCAATGAACTCTACAGTGATTTTATTGTCATCATCTTCAGCCTCACTCTCACCCTTATCAGTGTGTACATCACCCTCACACAATATTAATTCATCCCCACAGGAATCCACCATTACAGAAGTCTCTGTAACATAAATGTAAAAAACAAAAATGTAAAAAAAAAAAGCTTTTATCTTTCTAATAAAAAACAAATCTTCAATAAAGGTGAAACTTTACTGTAGAAAAAACATAAAATTGTCAACATGCCATTATATCCAAAATATTAATAAGCATTCAAGAATCAGCTAACTTCCTTCTTACCTGCAATCTACACTGTCATCCTGCTCACCCTCATCCTCACCCTCATCCATTTTTACAGAAGTTCCACACTTTATTTGCTTGTGAGGATGGAGGAACAGCGAAAAGCCATCCACGCTTACTCCACATGCCATGACATTGGCAAAGGAGGGGAAATGTATTTTAGTCCAGTGCAGTAGAGAATACATTCTGTATTGTGCAAGGTACTGAAACTATTTGAAGTAGTCACCTGTTCAGTGAGTTCAGACACTGTTAGCTTGAGTCAATTGATTCCCTAATTAGAATTTTGGAAAAGCAGTTAGATAAATTGAAGGAGGAGATAAAACAATGAAATTTCGCTAACTATGTAGGACTTGTAGATCAAGTACTTTATTCGCTTCGCCAGGATCCGAGAGTTATCAACGTCTTGAAATCGGATCACTACATTTTGGCAACTATGCATGATCCTAGGTTTAAGAGCTATGTCTTCTCTTTGTTTCCAACTGACCCAGATCACAAGAGATGCAATGAGCTCCTGATCAGCAAGCTGACAGCTCAAGTGGTACATGACACGACAACGTCTCCTACCTCAGATTCTATAGCAACTGCTACTAGGAAAAAAATTAGCTTTCCCAAGATACAGTGTGATGCAGATGAGTCAGCACAACATTTTGACATTTGGTCTGGTCTAAAAGAATTGCCCAAAAATCGTGACAGCTCTGTCGTAAAATGAACTACAAATTCCACAAAGAAGGCCATTACATCAAAGTACAGAGACTTCTGTAATGGTGGATTCCAGCAGGGATGAATTTCTATAATTTTCTACAGTAAACCTTCACCTTTATTAGAGAGGTGTTTTTTTCTTTAGAAAGGTAAAAGATGGGGGGGCGTGGCCTGGCGGAGCATAGCGTAGGGTGCAAATACCGGAGCTCCCCAGCCTAAATATCCTGGACGGACATCCTGCAGAAATACTGGCCCTCACTAAGTCAGTAGTCTGTGGCGGAATTGCCCCAGAACTAGCGGAGGCAAGTTGGCTGCATGCTCTAGGATCGGGGCGGCTGTGACAGGCAAGAGTGGTCAGAGCGCTGCTGAGACGGAACCTGCTGGCGGGAAGTGGACGGAGCTCATACCTGGGACCTGGTAGGCTGAAATACTTACTTGTCCTGAGCGGGATGGCTGGCTCAGTAGAGAGAAGGCATCTGGCGGCTGGAGAGGACGGAAGGGCTGTACCCGGGCTAGATTGCGTGTGGTTGCAGATGGAACTACCCATTTCTTTGCATCTCCGTCGGAGGTGACTAACTGGTTGGATAGGAGAGCTCCTAGAGGTCCTTGTCCGGATTGAAGATACCTTTGGTGACGTATTGATCTCCTGGACTGAAATGATGGGGTTAGAAATTGTATGCCTCAGATAGTTAAAATGTTTGAGATATGCTCCGTGAACTGAGATGATGCTATTAAAGACTGTGTGCCTTTGAGAGTTATAATGTTTGAAATTTGCTCCGTTAATGTATATCACTTGATTTATGTTTATATATAACTGAAATGCTTATTGCAGTTATTTGGTTGCTTATGAAAATGTTAGTTATAAGGTGATATTATTTGAGACTGCTGGATCTTATAGTTGGTGCTAATGGATGGGTTGGGTATGGAGGGTTAGAGGAGTACTAGGGTGAACTTGTGGGCTGGGGAGCTTCCCTTGCTTAAAGGGTCGCGGTCTCCCTCTCCCTTTTTTTTTTTTTTTTCGGTGCATACGGGTATTTCCATAAGTACGTGGAGATAGTTGTGTGTGCTGTTTAAGGGGATGCGGGATAGTTGTAAGGGGATCCAGGTATGTCTAAGTTGGGGGTGGATATGCGGGGAGGGGGGTTGTTTGAATAGGGTAGGGAGGGGTAGGTTTTTTCAATGCAGTGACAGGTGTGGTACTTTATCTCTATGCAAATACTTTCAGATGATGAGATTGACTATTTTGGTATATGCTAATGTGGTTGACTGGTGGCTGGGTGTCTGCCTGGGCTGGAGGGGGTTGATTTCTATGCGGAAATGTCTCATGTGTATTCCCTTGTGTTATGGCAACTGGGAAGATGAATAGGGGGTCAATTAAAATCCTGACTTGGAATGTTCGTGGTCTAAATGATAAAATTAAACGGTCTTTGGTCATATCCCAATTAAAAAAGTATGAGGCGGATGTTATATGTCTAACTGAAACACATTTAGTGGGAGGTAAAGTGTTGGCCCTTAAAAAACCGTGGGCTGGATGGGCGTATCATGCTACTCATACGGGTCATTCTAGAGGGGTATCTCTCCTTATACGTAAAAAAGTAAACTTTATTTTGGAAATGGTGGAGTCGGACCCATTAGGTAGGTATGTTTTTGTAAGGGGCATTTTTGATTCCAAGCGTATAAACTTACTGTCAGTTTATGTTCCCCCCCCCCCCATATAGTGGTGAGGTTTTAAAAAAAGTGTAGTGATTTTATCTCTCTCTCCCCGGATACTCCTGTGATTTGCTGTGGGGATTTCAATAATGTGCTGGATTCTAATGTTGATAGGTGGAGGGAGGTGAGGGATAGTACACATGCAAAAAAATCGAAATTCGCTGATTGACACAACTATATGCGTACCTGCTGTTGTTGGCGCAACTCAGAGGAAGGTGTGGAATCTAACGTGCCCCTGGTGAATTCACCAGGGACCCCCGCAAGGAAGTATGGACTCCGCTGCAGGGACACGCAGGTCGCCGTCCTCCCACGAGTCAACAGCGAGATACGAGAGGTGTCAGACAGGCCGAGTCGGTAACGTTCTGGAGGTATGAGGTACACAAGGATATCTGAAAGAATGGTGAGACAAGCCGGGTTGATAGCGTTCAAGTAGCGCAGTACAAGGGAGAATCCAAATAGAGGTGGTCAAAACGGTCCGGGTCAAAAGGTCACAAGCAGCACGGGGATTGTTAGCAACAATGCAGAAGACTGGAATACACACTAACACGCTGGAGACAGGAAGACCTGATACTCTGGCACTGGTAGGAGGGCCAGAGGAAGTTTAAATACAGGAGTGCTCCAATCAACATCAGCGCTGCAGCCCTGTCATATTCAGCACCAGGAATCCACTATAGCGTCCCGTTGCCTAGCAACGGGGCGCGCTGTCTTGCAGAGGTCGGGCAGCCGAGAATCCGGAAGTTATGCGTCTGGTTGCTAAGCAACCAGACGCGCTGGGCGGAAGGACAGGTGGCCGTGCAGGAGGGCGCCTGACACTGATCTGTTGGAAGAGATGGGTCTGGTGGATGTGTGGCGTCTGAGACATCCGGGGGAGCTCTGTTTCTCCTGCTATTCCACTTCATATAATGCTTTCTCCCGAATTGATTTAGGACTTGTATCAAAGGAGTTATTGCCGACTGTCTCGGATGCTGCATATTTACCAAGGGGGATTTCAGACCATTCTCCGTTGGTATTAACAGTTTAACTTAATGTTTCTAGATGTCAAGCATTTTGGAGGCTTAACCCCTTTTGGTTGACATTATTGCAGGATGGAAATACCTCAGAATCCCAATGGGAAGAGTATTTTGCTACCAATGTGGACACAGCAGCCCCACCTTTTGTCTGGGATTCATTCAAGGCTTTTTTAAGAGGTTCCTTAATTAGAAGTATTAATTGTTTCAAAAGAGAGTCTAGGTTGAGAGGTGATAAATTGGAAAAAGAGGTTGTGCGGTTGGAGGAGGTGTATCTCTCTTTTCGTGTGGCTTCTGATAGGATAGCTTGGCTAGCGGTACAGAGAGAATGGTCAGATTATTTGTTAGATAAATCAAGGCGTAAGCTGTTATTTGCTAAACATACTTTGAAGCGGATAAATGTGGTAGGTTTTTAGCATATTTAGCGAGGTCAGAAAGGGCGGCGGCTGTAGTGGCAGGGATTACTGATACTTTGGGTGTTGTGCATACCTTGACTGAAGAGATCAGTGATGTTTTCTATGTATATTTTAAAGATGCTTATGCGTCAAGATCTGAGTACTCAGACTTTGATTTAGACACGTATCTGGCGGCTGTTTCCTTGCCTGAACTAAGCACAGACAGTAGAGAAAGTTTGGACCTGTCAATCACTGATGAGGAGATTGTAGCTGCGATATCCTCGTTTCCAAATGGCAGGGCTCCGGGCATAGATGGGATACCCATAGAGTTGTATAAGAAGCATCTGGGCTTCTTTGTACCTCGCTTGAAAGACATGTTTACAAGCTTTAGAGAGCAGGGGTGTGTATCTCCATCTATGTCTAAAGCCATTATAGTCCTTATCCCTAAATCGGGAAGGGATCCCTTGTTTCCAGAATCATACAGGCCTATATCGTTATTGATAACGGATATTAAGATTTTGGATAAAATTTTGGCGACACGTTTGAACAGGGTGATTAGTGAGATTGTGCATCCTGACCAAACTGGTTTTATGCCGGGAAAATCTATGGCTATAAATCTGCGTAGGCTTTTTTGTCATCTGCAGCTGCCCCACCCTGCGGAGGAGGAGGCGGTGGTGGTATCGTTAGAAGCTGCTAGGGCCTTTGACTCTGTGGAGTGGAGGTACCTGTGGGTGGTGCTGTTGAAATTCGGGTTTGAACCGTTTTTTATTCAATTGTTTCGACTGCTGTACTCCTGCCCTACAGCTAGAGTCTGTGTAAATGGCTTCGTGTCCCGTCAGTTTGTTATGGGCAGAGGTACCAGACAGGGGTGCCCTTTGTCCCCCACTCTATTTGCCCTGGACATAGAGCCATTGGCATGTATGGTTAGAATACAGTCAGATATTACTGGATTGAGGATGGGCTGCAGGACGGACAAGATTGCCCTTTACGCAGATGATATGCTGCTTTTTTTGTCATATCCTGATAAATCGTTGCCAATCTTACTTCGTGTGGTCTCAGTGTTCGGTAGATACTCGGGGCTTTTGACTAATTGGGATAAATCCAGTGTAACTCTGATTAAGGGTGTTTGCCCTACGGGTCAAGTTTTGCAGACTCCTCTTAATTGGACCCCGGTATTTAAATATCTTGGTATCTGGATTTCTAGTGATATGGGTCAATATATCCAGCGTAATGTCCAGCTTCAGATTGATTATCTTAAGAGCCGAATTGGGGCATGGAAGCAGCTGCCACTGTCGGTCACAGGTAGAATTAACCTGGTCAAAATGATAATTCAACCAAAGTTTTTGTATGTTTTGCAGCAGTCGCCGGTATATATCCCCCATAGCACATTTCGTTACATTGAACGTCTCGTGGCTTCTTTGGTGTGGGCAGGCAAGAGAGCAAGAGTTAAGCTTCCTACGTTATATCGTTCTCGAAGGTCGGGGGGTTTGGCTTTGCCGAATCTACGGCTATATTATTTTGCCTCCCAGTTAACCCATATTGAGGTATGGTTACGGTCGCGGTCAGGTGTAGATTTGCATGATTTTTTAGTCTCTGAGACAGGATCTAATCATACATGTGTGCAGTTCCTTCTGGCTGGAAGAAAGGTTTGTTAATATAGGCCATGAAGGTTTGGAGATTGTCAGCCCAGATTGGGGGTGGAGTGGATTTGGATCCGTGCACTCCACTCTGGGATAATTTGGATTTTGGAGAAATGATTAGGATGGAGCTGGAGCTTTGGCGAATCTACAATATAATACATATTGGGCAACTGTATGAGAATGGGATATTATATTCATTTGAGCAACTTCAGAGATTATATGAACTAACTAGGGGCTACTTTTATAGATATTTGCAGTTAAGACATGCTCTGGCCACGCATTTTCGGGGAGCTGCCCCGAGCTTTAGTGCAGATGCCTTAAGGGTGCAACTGTCAAGGTTGGACCAAAGGCGGCAAATTTCATTTTTGTATTCAATATTGGTGGAAGGATCTGGTGAAGGGGGCTTGCTGGAGCTGCGATGCAGGTGGGAGGGTGATCTTGGGCGTCTTAGTGACAAGGCATGGGATATAGTGTTATGCAGCCCGAAAGAGGTCACTGCATCAGTCAGATTTCACCAGGTCCAGTTTTTTCTGTTACACAGAGCGTATCTCACCCCTCTTCGGCTTTCTAAATTTAGTGGGGGTCAGAGGGTGCTGTGTCCCAAGTGTAGGAGTGAGAAAGGGGACTTTTGGCATATGCTCTGGGAGTGTCCGTTGGTCTCATCCTTTTGGGGAGAGGTGGAGGGTTGTATTAAAAAATTGGAGGTGAGAGTGGTGGTCTTGACTCCAAAACTCTGTATATTTCGTTTAGGCTTGAACAAAAAAACCCGTAGACTTATTAGACTGCTTATCAACATGTTACTTATGTTGGCAAAGGTGGTGATAGCTAGGAAATGGATGGCACCTGAAGGTCCGACTTTGAGTAGCTGGATTGACCTTGTAAACGATACAGTCAGCCATGAAAGGTTCATGTACACCAGCAGGAACCTAGTGGACAAGTATGAAAGAATATGGTACAGGTGGAGGATATCCCCATATGTCACGGAAGGGTTGAGGGAGGTGGAGCTCTCCTAATGCAATGCTTGGGGCAGACATCCAGCCGGCTATTATTAAGTTATTAAGGTCAACGATTATATTCTGTATTATCAAAACTGTGCTATTATTCTATTGCATCTTGAAATTGTGGAAGATGTGCATACCTTGGCTTGAATATCAGAATGTCAATGTTTTTTCTTTTGTGATCCTATTGTGTATGAATACTTGACAATACCTGTAACACTGTGTGGGTTATAATTGGGGATAATGTTATGGGCTTTTTTTTGTTGTTGCTGTTTAGAATGTAAAGAAAAGAAAAATGCAATAAAATTTTACCTGATTAAAAAAAAAAAAGAAAGGTAAAAGATTTTTTTTTTACATTTTTGTTTCCCTGATTTAAAATCACTATGCACTTGAACATAGGCTTTAGCAGATGACGTAAAGGTATTTGTACCATCATGACTGCTGCCAGCAGCTGCTTGGTGCTCCTGGTCTTCTGTGGACTGATGTGAATCCATATCGATGGCACAGACCAATGTGACTGGAGAGTGACAAGAACAATGTGACTGGAGACTGGAGAGTGACAAAAACACTGCCACCCCTCCTGTTTCTGTATGAGCAATGGCACAAAGTAATGTCACTAGAGACTTAGAAGAACACTGCCACCCCTCCTGTTTCTGTATGAACAATGGCACAGAGCAATGTCACTGGAGAGGAGACTGCTAAGAAGAACACTGCCTTCTCTCCTGTTTCAGTGTGAGCTATGGCACAGTACAATGTCAATGGAGATTGCCAAGAACACTGCCACCTCTCCTTTTTCTGTTTTAGCTATAACGCTGGCCAACTATACTGGAGACTGCCAAGAATCCAGCTGTGTCTGTCTGTGAAATGGCGCTGGATCTCCGAGGAGAGCAATACTTATAGAATCCAGAACTCGCAAGATCCGACGACACAATGATGATGTTTTGCCTCGTTTTCAGTTCCGAAGGAGTGCAAAAGTACCGACCCGGCACAGCTTGAAACTCGGATCTGCTAAGTTCGGGTGGGTTCAGTTTTTGGAAAGCCGAGCTCGAGCATCTATAATTATTTGTGTGGTTACTGCATAAGCAAATTAATGATATTGAAGTTGGAATGTGATCAGTCCAAAAAGTCATAACACGGGCTCAGCAGGGGAGTGAGAATAGCCTCAGTGGTGAAAGGGTTAAACAAAATTAAAAACTAGAGATGCAGACCTCATTATTTTGGCCAAAAATCCTCATGTGTTTGGCTTTGGTTTTGGATCTGGATTTCATTAAAAATTGTGAAAAACAGGTTAAATCATGTGGATTTTAAGCTCTTTTTGTTCCTACATTAGTATTTATAGCATTAACAGTCCATTTTCTGATGATCTCTTCACAACTGTCAAAAATGTCACCAATTTTGGCCCAAGACTGCAGCGAGCTGACTAGCTACAATTAGTGACAGAGCAGAAGCACAAATACATGGTAGTTTAATAAAAGATACAATCTCTATGAAACATAGTGACAAAGCAATGGCAGACAGGGTTCCTGACAGTTTAATAAAGTAAAGGACACATTTAAAACATAAATGTAGAGCCCTGGCTGATAGAATGGTCATTTCAGAAAGAAGATATCCCAGGGTAGGCCCACCACACAAAGAACAAGGAATACCGCGCTAGTCCACCAAAAGTGTACTTAAAATTGTGATGTAAATAATAATGATAAAGTCTCTCATGAATCACCAGTCCAATATAAATAACATTTTAATCTGGACTGCAGTCAATTGCAACATATATAAATCTTTGTTTAAAAAACATACATAAAAATAAGCTACATTAAGCACACAACTAGCTGATAGATAAATCTAAAACCTGTTAATTCCTCAGAAACATGAATCACATAATAGCAGTGGATTAGATCAATGGAAATAAAAATAAATAGAACTATATAATATTTAGTTGCTATACAGTTGTACTTATTTCTGATATGCATAACCCTACTAATACTCTCTCTATATGGTGCACCATTATCAAGGGTTTCTTTCCTTTTTTGTTGTAGGCCAATCTCACAACTGAAATGGCTTGAGAAAATTTGCTGAAACATTAAATGTGGAATTCCACCTTGTTACTACCTCTTACTTCAGTTGGTGTCATGGTAAGTCAAATTTTTCTAAGCTGCTGCAATAATCTACATTCTGGGGTGAATTCAATTCCCCCCAGAAAATCGCAGCGTGAAACCTATTACCATTATTACGGTAAATTTAACCCGGCTTTCTGCTCGCAGCTCAAAAGCCAGCATTGAAGCTAACGTAATAACGCTATTTAAAGCGCACTATTAATGTAATAAATTAATTTCTCTTGTAAACACTTGCTTCACAGACAATTGTTGTTTAAAGGTATACTTACTCTTCTTGGTCCCTTCTGTATAGAACTATCACACCCATCAGCAGCAAGGATGCCTCTTGGGAACCATGGATTATATTAGGGGAGTCAATTGGATTTGAAAATTGGATTGTGGACTAAGTACTAATAATGAGGAGGCTGATGATGAAGGTGCTGACTGTGAAGATTACATGAGGTGTCTATCCATTCGGCGGCTAGCTGATGCTGGGCTGCTTGTTACTGTACCCAAATTTCCACCTTTTGGTAAACTACTTGAATGTCATCTGCCACCACACCAGGGTAAGTCCAGGGTGGTGGGAAAGGAGGGAATGTTACCTTACAATTCTTCTGACATTGCTCCAGATTATCGTTAACATTTACAAATTGGTTCTTAAATAACGAAAAGAGCACCCTATTTTTTGGCTGCTTACTAGTAAAGTTGTCACTTATACTACCCCTCAAACAACTGCATACAGCTTGAAACACATGTGGGTAACTTTATCAAGCTGCTAGTTTCTGAGGGGTTTGAAAAGTGGAGATCAGATTCTAGTTATCATTTATTTAGTACATTCGACAAAATGACAGCTAGAATCTGATTGGCTGCTGTAGGCAACTCCACTTTTCAAACCCGCCGGAAACTAGCAGCTTTATAAAGTTACCCACAAGTGTTTCAAGCTGAATGCAATTGTGTGAGGGGTAGTATTAGTGACATCTTTACTAGTAAGCGGCCAAAAAATAGGGTGCTCTTTTTGCTATTTAAAAACCAATTTGTTTTTGAACGATATTCTGGAGTTGCATATAGTCATATTTGCCATTGTGGTTGTCATAGGGTCTCTAATCATATGAGCAAGAGCGCACGCAGGGGGTGTTTCTGGTTCTCCAGAAACCCCTCCCTCCGCCAAAAGAGGTGCCCCTCCATAGCGGCACTGTACTATACAGCAGCCGCGGCGCTGTCAAAGAAGCGTCCGCCACTGGAGCTGCTGCGCATGCGTTCTCTAGATTTTTTTAAAAATTATTTTGTTTTTTGGGGTGGGGCAACCCCCCTCCTTAAAAATCCTATGTGCGCCCCTGATGAGACCTTGCAGGGTCAACCCCCTCAGTGCACCATGGAACAAAGGACCTGAATCATCTTCGGACGTAAGTCTTGTTTCGTTCTGTATCTTGTGTGAAATTGCTCTGTGCATGATCAGAAATAGAACTTACACTAGGAAATGTAAATGCATTCAGTTTCATTTCCAAATGCTCGTGACACTTCCGACTGCCTACGACTTTAAGGCCGAAACGGGGGCAGGAAGGGGCGTAAGCAAAGTATATTAAGGGCTTGTAGAGCACACACACATTTCTCTGATTCAAGGTCTAGGCATCTACGGGGTACGTGTTTTTTAGCCGTATCACTTTCACCAGCTACAGGCAAGGTGTAAGTGCCGACTGATAGTGATGACTGACACATATGCATGCCAGAGCATGTGATTGCAATTAAGAGAAAGTATAAAAATGCATTTTATGTACATTTCTCATTAAGAACATTCTGATTTTTGTATTTCATGTTAAAATGTAAATAAAATGTATTTTTTTTTTATTATGTATTTTTATTAATGAATATAGAATTAAGAGTTGTTAATATATTTAACAGAATCTTCTTTTTGCCATGCGTTCTAATTGGTCTTTATAATGTACATACGCCATACATGCCAACTCTCCCGGAAAGTCCGGGAGACTCCCGAAATTCGGGTCAGTCTCCCGGGCTCCCGTGCAAGCTGGCATTTCTCCCGCATCCCAATCTCACACCGAGAATTGACGCGATTCTCGGTGAATCACGCCATTTTGGAGGGCGGGAGGGGGCAGGACGAGGCCAATCGCGTCATTTTGGCCCCGCCCCCCCGCAACGCAAATTAAGGTTTCACGGGGGGCGAGGCCAAAATGACGTGATTGGCCTCGTCCCGCCCCCTTCCGCCCTCCAGTCATGCCCCCTCTCCCGGAAACAAGTTTCCGGGAGTTGGTAAGTATGACATACGCATGTGCGTATTCTGAAGTCTGTTCTGTCTCTTTGTATATGGCAACTACCGTATAACCAGAGTGTACTTATACCCATATTCAAATGCAAACATTTCTTTAGATCTGCTTGTACTTAAGTACAGGCGTACATTCATGCAAGTTACGTGTGATGTTTTGTAAAAGCAAGTTGCGTTCGTATTGCTTTCGAAGATGAATCAGGCGAGAAGAGTTTCCCCTGCTGCATAAACTTAGTCTGACCTTTGCACCACCACATTTTGTATCTTGTGACAAGGTACAATATCTCCTAATTGAAATGCCTGCAGTTTCCTACCTGTAGTGTAACGTAAGTAAGAGAAAGTGCTCGAGAGCAGGGTCTGATGTAATATCACTTACAGGGATTCAGGGAACAATTGTCATTTTGGCATTGGATTACTCTGCACTTCCCACCTTTACTGCCATATATTGTAAGAAGTTACCATGCACAGCTCAACTAAGTATGCTTGCATCTTGTCACTAGATAACACAGAAGAAGCAGTGTCACTTAGGTACCAATGCATCAAGCTTAATTAACACTTAAAAATGCAGAAACTACTTTTTCCACATCTTTTAAGTATGTTTCCTATGCATGAATCAGCCTAACGAAGGAGATTTCACAGAAATCTCCTCAGTTTAGGCAAATACAGTTCAGCATTGCAGTCCCCATAGATTACTATGGGGACTGCGATGTTCTGCAATGCATCAAGTTTTGATAAGCTTTGCATTGCACAGACAGGCAACCCCATCTCAGGATGGGGTTGCCTGTCATTTCCTATGGGATTCTGCTGAAGCCTCTTCGGCTCCGCCAAATCCGATACAAGGATAATGCTGTGCGCACTTCCTCCTGTCACCGGCAGTGCTACGCTGCCTGTAGGCAGGAAAATGAGATGGCAGCAGAGGGGTCATTTGGCTTCCAGATGCATTCAAACGGTGCATAAATATGCATCACTCACCCCACTATTAAATAAACTAGCCCCACCATCACCCAACAAATAAATTAGCACCCATTCAAAAATAGCCCATACCTACACTTCACCATTAAATGAATAGCTTACCTTACACCCACATTATATTAAGACGCCCCCACTCACTTCTCTCACACATTATAGTAACATAGCTGCCCACCTGTTCCCCAACACATTATAGTAGCATAGCAGCCCCCCTTCCTCACACAGTATAGTAACATAGCTGCCCCCCTTCCCTCACAAATTATAGTAACATGACAGCCCCCCTCCTTTTTCCCAAACATTATAGTAACATAGCAGCCCCCCTTCTCTCACACAGTATATTAACATGGAACCCCCCCTTCCCTCACACATTATAGTAACATGGCAGCCCCCCCTTCTCTCACACAGTATATTAACATGGAACCCCCCCTTCCCTCACACATTATAGTAACATGGCAGCCCCCCCTTCTCTCATACAGTATATTAACATGGAACCCCCCCTTCCCTCAAACATTATAGTAACATGGCAGCCCCCCCCCCCCCTTCCTTTCACTCACACTTACCTTGTTACAGCCACGCTGCATTGGAGACTCCTCTCTCTGTATCGCACAGCGCACACATGGGAAGGCACCTGTCACGTGGTGCTCATCCCATGTGACATCTGGCATGTATGAGTTCCAGCCACCCTAGGCTAATACACCGGTTGCCGCACCCCCGGGAGGGCAGCAATCCCACCCACTTTGACCACTGTATATATAGTGATCAAAGTGGAAATTTATAAAAATATATACAAATCCTCATTGCTGCTGTCCAGAGAAGCATTGCATACTTCACAATAAACTATGCAAAAGAAACCACTAAAATGAACAGCGCTTTGAGAATACTCTAGACCGGCGGTTCCCAAACTGTGCGCCGCGGCTCCCAGGGGTGCCGCGGCGCTGTCTCAGGGGTGCCACGAGCAAGCCATAAAAAAATCAAACAGAAACACTTACCAATCCACGCGGTGCCGGGACCCAGCATCCTCCTCTCTCACGCAGCTGTCATATCAGTGACAGCTGCTGCGTGAGAGAGGAGGATGCTGGGTCCCGGCACCGCGCAGATTGGTGTTTCTGTTTGGTTTTTTTATAGCTGGTGCACGGCAGAGGGGTCAAAGTGAGAGAGTGCAGAGGAGCGTGACAGGAGGGGACAGAGCAGAGTGACAGCGTGACAGGAGGGAACAGAGCAGAGTGACAGCGTGACAGGAGGGGACAGAGCAGAGTGACAGCGTGACAGGAGGGGACAGAGCAGAGTGACAGCGTGACAGGAGGGGACAGAGGAGAGTGACAGCGTGACAGGAGGGGGACAGAGGAGAGTGACACCACTGCTCTAGACGATTCGCTATATATATATATATATATATATATATATATACCAAATTGTAAAATAGTAATTAATACATAAATCACACTTCATTCTGCAAACATATTAAAATGTCATTACAGTTTAAGGTTCTGCATTGAAAGTTAGACAAATTGCACCTTTCTCTCTTACTTGATCTTGCAGTGTGGACTATCTGAAGTTCTCTCTTGACTGGAGCGTTGTTGTCAGCTGACTAACTTCTGAAAACTTGGGGGCATATTCAATTGTTGGCGTTTTCCGCCGCGGAAAAAGTATTACCGTTATTACAGTAATACTAAGCCGGATTTCAGCTCACAGCTCCCTGAGCTGCGAGCTGAAATCCAGCGTGAAATGTACCGTAATAACGGTATTTACGCGCACTATTACCGTAATCACGATAATAGTGTGCGCGCCACGTTACATTAGGCAGTAATGCCAACAATTGAATATGCCCCTTGGAGTCTTGTATTGAAAATGTGCAAAAATGTTATTATAGTGCAAAATGTTAACAAACCCTGAATGATACAAACACAACATTCCATTATGACCAAATAAACAACCCCCTAGTACAGGGGAATATAGACAATAAAATTTATTGAAAATTACTTATAATCATATACTAACATCTACCAGTCCCTTCTGTCTAGTAATTAGCATTCTAGTGACCACCGAGACCACATGACCGCCACACAATACAGAGATCATGGCCCCCATAAGCTATTTCACTACCTCCCCCAGCCATTTTTATCAACCCTTAACAGAAAGTTTATAACACCCCCATCCATTTCATCACCGACACAGCCACTCATTTGCTCACCTCCCCAGCCATTCACCAACCCATTGTAGCCAATACATTAACTCCCCCCAATTCATCCATCCTTTGCAGCCAATTATTTAGGCCATTTACCCCCCCCCCACCAGTAATCCCCCTGTCGACAGTCAATGTATCACCTCCTCCTCCCCCCTGATATTTAAAGACAGAACTTACCTCACTGTCTTCTGCACCTCTTCTCTTCTCACTTAGTGTGGTCACATGAGACCATACTAAGAAGCATACCGCACCTGCACTGGAACAGCATCAGATTTGCTGTCAGCTGCCTGCCTGAACCCAATTGGATCCACTGACAGTCAGGACGCCCCCTTGAGACCAGGGGCAGCCCCGATAACAGAGGAAGAAGCCGATTTCCGGCATTTGCAAAAAAAATAAAAATAGAGGCCACTATTAATGCGCCCGGCGCTGCGCCCCCCCCCCCCCCCCCCTTTCCCAGAACCCAGTGCCCTGGGAGGAGGCAACACATAGAGGGAGGAAGGCATAAGATTTGCAGGCAAATGAATGAAGGTGGTTGGTCCCGTAGGAGGACAGTGGTTCAAGTCGAAGAAGTGCTGATGAGCAACAGTGGATCCCATATGATTAACAAGTACTTAAAGAAAAAAAAACTTTCTTAATTTAAATCGGTTTCATTTATGTAAAAACCCAACATTTTATAAAATATAACATCTCTCTTATATACAGTATTTTAAATATTCACATACATAGGTGAAAGCCCTGCCTAAAGGAGCCTGCTACTGCCAAAAAAGATTAAATCTGGACAGATACTACTTATTGTAGCGTATGCGGCCTTGTCATTTATTATTATGGGAGTGCTATAGGACCAATGCTGTAATAGTTAATGACGCTGCTGCATAGGCCACAATCAATTCTAAGTGGCTGGCCAGATACTGGCAAAAAGTATTCAATGGAGACTAGCCCACTCCTGATGGAAACACTTCAAAACTTAGCTATGGAGCCAAGTCTAGTCCCTGGATCCGTCTAAAAAAGGCACTGTAGGAAGCAATTTATTAATTAGTTTCATAGGAAGATAGAATAGCACAGTTCATCTTCTTTAAATATGTATTAATACTTTTATTAGTATGACTTAACAAATAGTGTGCGCCAAGTACAACTCTGACCGAACACCTCCGAACACTTTAACAAGTGAAATCATCACAAATAAGCTCCACACATGATCCACCTAAACCATGCCCCAAACCAAGTTCAGATCCACCAAGTAATTTCCACATTCCCATGACACAGTGCACTGCTGTCTGAGAATCTTGACAAAATGTCTAATCAAGAGCAAAACTATAGCCTGAGCAGACCATGTGACTACAATGGCAAGTCTCTGAACAAACTAGTTTGGAAATTTAGGACATTTTAGGCCATACCGCAACAATTAGACCCAATATTGCAGCATGTGGACTAAAAATCACTGCTCCGATAATGAGTCTCTCAAAATCAAGAGGATGTATGGTGAAAAATGCAGTCGAAAGTTGACCACAGTTACCTTCCAACCTAACAGTCTTCCATGGAGCTAGAAGTGATCCGCACGATCATGGCAAGAGTCTGAACAGCAGGATTTTGTCTGATTTGACCCCCACAAGCATGGCTAATTTGAATGATAATTCTATTGTGGCAGGATAAGCCCATGTTTAGCGAATAGAATCAATTTTTGTACATAGAGGTTTGTTCTTTTGAAAACTACAAGCCAACCCATATACACTATGTATCCATAAGCAAAAATGTCAATGGCTTGAATTAACCACCATAATTTTAGCTGAAACATGTATGAAGTGTTCTCAATATGGGTAGGGTCATTGTAACTTTTTGTTTGATGTCATTATAAAAATTGCGTATAAGAATATGCTTGTAAAGCTAATGTCTGGAACACACAGAGGTGTGATGATCTGCAGGTGAATGGTTCACTTGATGGTGTAATGATCTGCAACTGGAAGGACACAAGGGTCCAGGTCCAGGTAGGGTTAATGTCCGCAGCACATGGGGGTGCAACAGCCTGCAGGTGAAAGGAATACTGAAGTCCAGAAAAACTGGAAGTAGCACAGGTACCATGTGAAAGATTAAGTGACCCAAAAACACACACCAGATAGTAAATTACTGCGTACATAGTTGTATATCACATTACATTAAACTGTCTCTAATGACCGAATTCTCATACAAATGATTGTAAGCTCATAAATATATACATATATATATATATATATATATATATATATATATATATATACACACAAACACACACACATATATATATATATATATATATATATATATATATATATTTATATATATATATATATTTATATAATAGCTGGGGGTTATTTTTCCTTTCTAGATAACCACATTTTGTTTTGTGTTATATATCACAAAAATACTCTATATCTGTTTTTTAAAAAGTTTTGAAACAGTTGCTGGTCATTTTCCACTCTTGCCACGTGCCCGATTCTGTTCCCTGTATTATGTACTCCACAACGTAAACATTTTTTTGTAGACTTGTTTGTCTAACATGCCTTACTTTGTGGTTCCTGGGAAATATTTGGTACCTTAACAGGTATGATGCTTGTGAAATGTGTTTGCACCTAGAGTCCTAAATGATTTTTGAATTCTTTTTTTTTTTAATCTTAAGCAAATCATAAAGAGAAAACCTAATCAAAATTTGGTATTTATCATATCTAATGTTTGCTAAATAATGTATGTAAAATTCTGTATAATGGGCTCAGAAGAGACCACTTAAGTCAAGATTTAGAGTTACATGTAAAAATGTGAAGCAAACATAAACGCAACATTGTGTTTGAACAGGTGCATTTTTATGTGTGGATTTTGAGTTGCACATATCTCAAGATACACGTATAGATGGTGTATAGATGCGGCCATAGTAAAGGTACGGTCATTATCATAATGTTTTCTCACAAAAGGGCAGCATATGTTGGATATAAGGATTTGATGATGTTTCTCAAACTAAGGACTCACATCTAGTAGGTTTAATATACTGACCAACTAATTTGATGGATCAGACTCTTTAAAACAAATATTGAGAATCAGCATATGTCCTTTGAAGTCAAATAATGCTTTCTTTTGATTGGCCATTGTTCTGAAATTATTATATGTGTATCACTTAACCCATTTCTGGTCTGTGCATTATATGGAAATAAGTTAAAGAGTTTCAATTACAAAACAGGAACAGCCTTTGGAAAACTGCTGCCCTTGTCTTGTTTACAGTCATAACATGGTAAACTAGTTAATATCAACATTATCCAAGTAGATTTGTTTAATAATATTTCTTAGCAGATTCAGAACATCTTGTTTACAGGTGAAAAGGCAGCAGGAACAAGAACAGAGGGTGTAGGGCTACTTTTTTGTTATAATGGATTTATGCAAATTCGCACACAAAAAAAATCAAACTTTCTCACATAGATTCACTGGTCCCAAAAAATAAATGTTGTTTGTTTACTGGTAGAAAACAACAATGACCACATGAGTTTAAAATATTAGTTTGATAAGACCTAGGCTCCAGACTTAAACTTTTTTGCTTGACACTTATCTCCTTTAGGATATATAATATATTAGGTATTTCCGAATGTGTTCGGCTAACCTATGATTATTACAATAATATTGACATTAAGCATTAATTGTACACACACATATATATAGTCTTCGTCCTTGTGATTACAGTTTCAATACAATTCAATTATTAAGCACTGACACAATCCATTACATTTTTCCAACACAAGGGTTAAATACATCCTCTTTCATTTCTCCATCCATCCACATTTCCCATCCCCGCCCCCCAACATCCCCTCTGCTGCTTCATTATGGTCCTTTCTGCGCGTGCACCTGCTGAAGCCCCTTCTTCTCGGCGCGTTCCCAGATTCCGGGTGCGCGCCCTTTATGACAGGTCGCAGCGCGTTCCCGGCTCCCTGAGCCCTATATCTGAGGAAACAGAAGAAACAATGGCAGCGACGGGCACCGTGTGAAAAGAGAGCGGGTTGGAGAAAGCACAAGACACCGATAAGGAACAAGGAGGAGGATGCGTGATCGAATACATAAGGAATAGTAAAGTGCCCAGAGTCCTCTGCTCCCCCCTTCACCTCATCGCCCCATACCCTCCAGCCCCCCTCCTCCAGGGAGATGCAGAGAGCAGGGTGATGCACAAAGGGCTGTGCGCGCTGGGGAGGATGCAGCATCCTGCAGGAGGAGCAGAGACAGGGAGGAGCATCCACCTGCTGCAACCGGGGCTCCCAGCCCAGCGCTGTGTGCCACAGTAACTGCTGCAGAGGGGTGGGGGGAATACTCACTGAGCCAGCACCCAGGGGAACACTGACCGAGCACACAGGGGGGCACACACTGAGCCAGCACAGGTGAGGAGACCAACTGTTCCTGCACATCAGTGGAAACTCATTGGTCCAGGAGAGACACTCATCGATCCACCATATAAGACTCTAACAGCACACAGACATTGAGCCAGAAGAGAGAGGATACAGAAGAGAGCACTGATCGGGAGGAGAGAGAGGGCACATCCTGCAGGCTCATCCACACCAGCACCAAGATCCCCCTACTCTAGTCATGTGACCCTGTCTTCTAGGTAAGTGCTTATCCTATAATAATCAATAGATATCTTAGGGTGTGGGAGAAAGGTTACTGCCATACACTACATATGCCTGCCAAGGCCTCTCTTAGCTGGTACCTCTACAGCAGCTCCAGGCAGCAACATAAGAAATGTGGGCAGGCCTCATTTAGATACAAAATTCACAATGTGCCACATCCTATTTGACCCTATGTTCAAAGCTACACTATTCCTATTGTCTCCCATAATAAATATAGCAATATGGTCTGTAGATGAAAAACACAGTGTATGTAGTTCTGTTTCTAAATTAGGTTTTCACTGCAACTTACTCTAATTGGTGCAAAGGGTTTTAAAATAAGGGCACAGTAAGATGTCAGCATCAGGACATACTTGCACCTCCTATACAGATAGCCAATCATTAGGGCCACTTTCACATTTCCCAAAAGGTCTTTTCTCCACCCAGAGGTTTACTGTGTGCTCCTCTCTGACATTTACTTTATCTGCATGACATTCTCCTTCTGGTTCTGACTTTCAGAGAAGACATACATGCTTATTTGCAGATGTGCAGTGGATGGGATGAATAAAGAAACAGTAATTATTTATATGACTATGGTTAATTTAGGAAGACAGGGATTAACAGCATAAAATAACCTTTTGGCATTTAAACAGAAAGTGCAGCTTTTTCACTGAAGAGTTAAAATGTGTGTACATAGTATCTATAATTAAGGTCTTCTAATGTCTTACACACCTATTTATCTGCATAAATATAACACAAGCCTGGATACTTGGGTGGGAATGTCTCTGATTTGGAGGGGGTGTAAGATTCCCCACTTAATATGTGTACTACGACTTCATTTTAAAATGTACCTTTAATAGCCTAAGTCCACCTGCTATGAAGTTTACCTCCAATGCTGCATGCCAATATTCTGCAGCTACTATAAAATATTATATATACATCTTTATACATACATACACACACATATATATATATATATATATATATATATATATATATATATATATATATATATATATACATATATATATATATATATATATATATATATATATATATATATATATATTATAGTGGTCACATTTTTCATACCACCGCTCCTAAAACTTTGACCACTGTATATATATTTGTGTATATATATCTATATATGTGTATGTATATATATATATATATATATATATATATATATATATAATATATATATATATATATATATATTAATACTATATATCAGTATTCTATAAGATTCCATATAAAATCATATTCTTATAATTATGTCTTAATAGTATTGAGTTATTAATTTACAAACATTTTCCTCTGTGTGAACAAAGCGTACCACACATACAGTTCCTAGACAAAGCATTAACTATATAATATATTTCTAACTTGCTTTGTACATGATAGGAAACACATAATAAAAAATGCAAAATATAACATCACTATAAAATATGAAAATTTTAAAGTTTCTGAACTAATTATGCTATTGTGTATACTGCTGTTTGGTATATGTATAACTACAACCTTGTGAATGAATTCTCCATAAACACTTTTTTATCAGCTGCTGTGGAATTATTTTGACTAAATGAATATTTACTAATATTATTGTCATTTATTTCTTTGTCAGAAATATTTGTTAGTGCTGTACTATTTGGGAGAGGGGATCCTGATTGCGAATACATTACATAGTCTTTGGGAGCCAGTTTACAACCTAGGGGCATCAAGCTTGTCCTGTTAGCCCGCATCTGGCTCATGGACCACTATGTGTACATCCCTACACCGGGTTACAGCCAAAGAAAGAGTTATGGAAGAAGTGCATTCAGGCTCAGCAGTAATGTATGCAGATACATGCTCATGTTTAGTAGAGGCCTTTGGCTTCATTTAAAGAGCACTACAAAAAAAAAAGGATCAAATCTGCACCTTGGCAAAACCATGTTACACTGCAGGGGAGGGGGGATTAAAATGTGTGGAGAAATGTAGAGTTCGGAGGGGGCGTGTCCTAGCTGAACTTTAAATTGCAGTGTAAAAATAAATCTGTCCAGTATTTGTGTGTGACAGGCAACCAGTATTTTCTCTGCCTGCAATCAATAAATAAATATATTTGCACCCTTTGCATTGCATCATGGTGTGTCATGGAGCAAATTTTCTTTGCTTTGCTCCTAACTACATGAGGTCCTTTATATGTACATCAAGAAGGGAATCATTTTGGTGTAGATGTTTGTTAAATAGTAATATACAAAGCAGATTTTGGAACTATCATTTTGTGCATAATATGTTCCTCTTAGCGCTTGTAATATCCGAGCTGTAATGTGTGATACAAGTGGATTTTGTCTTTGCCAAAGGCCATTGCTGTTCCCTCTGCTTCCTTCTACGTTCTGTGTTCTGATGTATCCGTTTCTTATACACTCTGCCTACAATTTGTAGTAATGAATTTCTCTGGAGCGGTTACAACCATGCAGTGATTTACTGGGCAAAAATGATATTTCAGAACTCACAATAATGCCAAAATAGAAACATGGGGTAGCTATCATTTACATATTAACGAGGTAGCTGGCAAATAGTCACCCAAGTGAATGACTGTTTGGAATGGATACCAGAGAAAAATTTGGTTGCTAATACAATTAACCATCTGTGTCAAGTGTAATGGAAATCTCCACCGGGAACATTCAGTTACAGTTTCAGATTCCTAATGTCTATAGATAACAATATTAACCCTTTTTATGCAGTGCTCTCTGGGTTGAAAAATTATATTTACATATATTATTTATGAGTAAAAATGAACAGTTTTATTAGAAATAACAATGCCATGGGATCTGAGGGAATCTAATGTGTACTAGAGTCCAAAAGGTACACTGTAAGAATGTGACATGTTTACCTGTAATATTATGGTTGCAAACTGTATTTCATGCATCTGTGAAATGAACATAAATTAGCCAATGTGACATAGTCATTGCTGTTAAATGGTTATTGAAAGAGTTAAATGCAATGTGCAGAATGTGACTGGCCGTGTGTTTTTGCGGAATTCTGAAATAAAAGGGTGTTTGTGTAAATTTGGTCTTGGATGCTTACTTTCGAAAACAGACCAGGGTCCTGATTTGTTCATTGGTGAAAACACACGAAGGGTTAACCAGAATAAACACACATATTTTAATTGAAGTTTAAAAATGCACAAACTAAAGGAAAACTATTCCCCAAACAAATTTTCTTTTTCAAAATATTCTGTACAAATAAATGTAATTAAACATTGCAGATGATTTAATCAGAATAAAACTTGCATATTTTTTATTACACTATGTGCCTGATGTAGAATCGGATGCAAGTCCTTATGTTCAGCGCAAAAAGCACTTTTGGCCAAAGATCCATCTCAATTTGCACTCCCGACTGAGACGGATCCCCCACTTGCACCTCTCTGCGCTTAGAGAGGTGGAACGGGGGAGGTAGTGGGGGAGCCTAGCAATGTAAAGGCGTGTTCACGCTCTTTACATGCTATTTTGAGTTGGAAGCAACCGCAAATAGGTCTCTAGAAGACGTATCTTTTGTGGGTGCATTCAGCTGGTGCAAGAGACCCTTGAAGTATTAAAAAGCAAAGTAAAAAATAATTGAATAATAATAAAAAAAAAGGGTGTGCACTCCCTCCCAAACAGCGTTATTAACTCTTGTGCTATTTTTTTTTTTTGGGAGGGGGAACATTTTTATTTTCCTTTTTTTCCTTTTTTTTAAAATTTTTGTTATCCGCTTTACAGGGTGCTGTGCATGATACAATTACATGACGGCCCATAAGGCAGACACAGATCTAAAGATCTGTGCCACTCTAAATACTGTGTAAATTACGGGATGCAATTTACACTTGCGATTTGAGTTAAATTGTGTCTGACTCTAAATGAGGCCCTATGTGTTTTTCTCTGATTGCTCCTTTTTTTTTTAGTATGTAGCTTTGTGTGGACAGCCAAATCACAGGCTGAAACTAACAAAAGTCACACTTGTAGGCTATAATAAACAGACCAATGTAAACAAAATACTAAAAGTAGGAGCACTGCAGTAAAACAATAAATATAATACAAGTATGCATTATTTTTTACAAATTCTTACATTAAATAAAGGTAAAATATTAGTTAAAACAAATGGCTAATATAGATGTATTCTTTGTATATTTAAGGTCAATTAAACCAAAAACAAAAATTGGTTCCTATAAATGCTGTTAATAATATTTACAAATATGACATGTAAACATTTATTAGAATAAACAATATTTAACAAAGGTTGTGGTCATGTTAGAGATCGTTTTCTACATACACCATATGTCCTGCCATTGAAGTACACTCTCGTCTGGCCTCCTTTGCTCATATATGCACCTGTGGTACGTTACCCTAATATTAGGGTTGTGGGCCTCAAAATAGTGATCTATTGGCAGTTTTCATGGTACTGATTCAAACAAGAATGGATCATGAAAGCAGAAGGTTACATTTTTGATCTGTCATCTGTTTGCTCCTGTTTTTGCTCAAATGTGCTTAACTGTATGCATGAGCATAGATTTTATACATGAAAATTGCTGTGACTGCAGAGGTGGAGCATTCAGCATCTTTTGAATGGAGGAGCTTATTGGACAGGGCCTTTCCTTCCTGAGTGTGTGCTAGACATATAAATGTACTTAGTTGTGCTCTCATATGCAAAAATTAGAATTTACATTTTTGGGATGAGATCATTTAAAGGGAATTCAAAGGATGGGGAGAGTGCATTTAGGGGGCATTCCCTGTTTGGTTGGGGGCTGTAGAAGATTTTTCTTGCTGTACAATGACTTGAAAATCTACTGCCTTCTGCATCTTCCCGATGTCCTGCCATTCTTATATTAATTTCAAGACATAAATGAGGCTAAACTAGTCCATACTTGCCTACTTTCACAAAATTCTTTCCGGGAGAGGGGCGTGACTGGAGGGCCCGCCCCCCGTGACGAAAATGCCGTTTTGTTGCGGGGGATGGGGACAAAATGACGCGATTCACTGCGAATCGCGCCATTTTTGGAAGGCAGTAGCGGGATGCGGGAGACTTGCCAGCTCTCCCGGGAATCCCTGAGACCGACCCGAATTTCGGGAGTCTCCCGGACATTCCGGGAGAGTTGGCAAGTATGAACTAATCAATATTTTAGAAGGTAATCAGAAATATTTTAAGTTAGATTCTTAGTTTTTTAGTCCAAAGAAAGTAAAATATATCTGGGAAACAAATTAATGCCTCTTCTAAAGGAGATGGATAATGTTGTTGTCACCCATCATTATGTGGATAAACTAAATAGACTTCCATACTATCATCTCTCTCCTGCTGTGTAATCCAGACAGTTTCTAAATACAGTTGGTATAATGAGTGTGTAGTGGCTGGTCACATGGTAATAAGTAGCACCTGAACATGGAGGGAGCCTGTTGCTTAAAATAGGCTCACAATAGTCTTTAGCTGTCTCTAAGTATACTGAATTTAAAGGTTCCTGACATCATTTTAATATGTGCCTATGTTTACCCCAATTCCTATGGAATTAATAAATTATGATTTGAAACAAGTTCACCAAGAATAAATAAGGTTAATATGTTTGGGATGATTTTGCCACAGTTATCTTGCTTTATTTATATGTCAATCCATTAAAAGGCATTACAACCTCTAAAGTAAAGTTTGACATTGCTAATGGAGTCTGCTAAAGAGTCCCCAGAGTACTATTTCAGTTAACTGTAGCCTGTGTCCTTGCAATCATAATAAAAAGGCACAGTGATGGGGTTTAGAGTGAGATAGTCACCTGTGTGGTTTCATTTACGTGTAGAAAAAGATTAATTTAAATGTGTTCAAATCTGTTTAGAGTAGAAAATAACAAATGCACCAATGGTTCTAAAGCTTGACAACATTGTAACATACTGTTAATAGATTGTAAAGGAAAGGCTGCCATGTGTCCTCAGAAATATATTGAAGTTATAATGTTATGATTTACTTTGTGGCCTTTATATCTACAAGAAGTTGCACAAATGTAAAAGACAACTTTAAGTTCAGCAAGACCCGTTAGTTTTTGTAGCTACCTCTGTTTCACAAACAACTTTAATGGGCTGGAAAAATATAGTCGTTTATTGGCTTATTTTGTACTATTTTGATCATATATAAAGTTTTTTTCTCCCCATATATGTTGGCCCCAGTCTTTGACTTTAGATTCCCTTTCTCCCTTTATGTTCAAAGTAAATTCTAACATTTGTATTAAACACCTGAAACAATGACTATAGGTAGCATGGACTTTCCTTCTAATACACAACAGTTACATCAATTGAAAGCATCACAAAGACTACAGTGAGACTTAACATAGTATGAAGGACATAGATTAGTGGTGGAGATATATTTTGGGGAATGCAAATGCAGCTCTCGATTTTGGTGATAAAATAAGTACATAAAGAGCAAGAATATACTATATTAATATTTCACCTGCTAGTGATTGTGGATTCTCCACTGAGGGTCCAATGGGACGTACTGTTACTGTGAGCGATCAGCACCAAGTAGCTTGCAAACCAGGAGACAGCATCCGCAGCACAGAGTGTGATAAAAGTACCAGTAACCCCCTTTAATATGTAAAGCAGTAGTAGTACTGTTTAGTAAAATACCCTTAGTAAGACCCAATAATAAGCCTTGCTGAATACTATGTTTCTGATTATAATAATAATAATATCCAGTATTTTGCCAGCTTTAGCCATAATGTTCAGTAATGTTTTAGTTGTTGCAGTGATTATCTAGCCAACATTATTAGTAATGCCCACGTTTTGGAAGCAGTAACCAGAATGACCAGTAATATGCAACCGGCTCTAATAATGTTCAGTATTATGCCAGCAGTACCAGTGAAGTCCAGTAACATGCACTGGACAAGTAACAGCAATGGCAATTAATAATTTACCAATGATAGTAATGCCTAATAACATGTCATTATTAAAAATAATGGGCTTTTATAAGAATAAAGCTACCAGTGGTAGTAAAGCCAGATAACATGCCTGCTATAGTAGTAGTGCCCAGCAGTATACCACGGGTGCATTAGAGCACAGTAATCTGCCAACATAGCAGTAATGCCCAGTGTTACACCATCAATTGTATTGATCATCAATAAAAATAATGTCCAATAATAAGCCACACATATTAGTAATACCAAATAATGTGACTGTAGTACTGCCCAGTATTGTACACAACAGTAACAGTATATATGCACTTTGATATTCTCTTCTAGCTGCTTGTGTTGCCAGATGGAAGCACCCTGAGTCACTTGTCAAAACTTTAGTGTTGTGCTACTGGCCAGGACTGCCACCAGAATCTGCAGGGCCAGTACAAATGTAAGAAGCAGGGTCCCCCTTCTTCCTTCTGTCATGCCATTAGCCCCACACCTTTATCTCAAAACATACTCCATTCTCTCCAGCCACCTCCTGCCCCTTGTTCTATCTAACCACTGCAGCATATTACTGAGCTCTCTGCTTCTTCATGCTGGCTCCTATCAGCTCCTCTCCATTGACAGCGACACAACATTATTAATTACGTGACATTATTAGTTACGTGGCGTCAGTGATGCTGGAAGTAGAGGTGAATGCGGATGGCACCATCATCCCTTACATCTCAGGCTGCCTAGAAAGGGAGCCTACCATGTCCCTTAATTCATTGTGGAGGCCCTCTCCCTTAATATATCTGTTTAGTCAGCCTTACCCTACTGTTGGGCCCCATACTGCTGTACTCCTTGTACCCCCTTGATGGCGGCCCCGCTACTCATAAATCTATACCATCAGAGGCCAGTTACAAGCCAGTGGCTCACCCCCATTTTCTCAGGAACCAGTTTTTTAATTTATGAACACTTGATCTCCCCTTGAAAAAATAAATGAAAAAAAGCAAATATCTATGCTTAATTCATGCCACACACATGACAGGTGGTAGGGGGGTGGGTAGTTGGGTACCAGTGAACTGTTTTAATTGTTAACTTATACAATTAAGAAACATATATGTCCTTTATTGCAGAGCACCCACTTAAATCCCATGAAAAATATGTGCACTGTTTTAAAACACATCACTCTAGTTACCTGTAAGGAGATCATAACTTTGTGGTATTTTCCTTCATTTTTTTATTCAAGTTGTTATTAATGATTTTCATCTCACTATGTGTCATGTGATGACCATGACAACCACTGTCATATGACAATTGATTAAATGTGCCTTTGTATGGGGAAGCTTAACAAGTATTGCACACAGTACTTGTACCACCACAATACATGTTCTGTTATCGTCATCTTAGATTACAATAAAGATTTTTTAATGAATGAATGTTTTAAATATTTAAAATTTTTAATCTGTTTTTGATTTTTTTTTTAATCCACATTAGTGGAACTGGCAACCTTGACATGTATACATGTGCAAAGACTGGTCCAGCAAAGTAATAAGTTAACCCCTATCTCTCAAGCCCAGTGTCACTCAGCTGCCCTAGTGATATTTCTTTGTTAAATTGCAGCAATAAATAATTTTGATCTGCACAATAAAAAAAATCCTACTTTTTGCCCAAGTAACGCGCTGGCAGCCATAGAAATATCCACCACGGAGCAATATTGCAAACGGGAAGATTAAGTGATAAGAGGACCTCCAGCTTCATGTTACAAAGGCGCTATTTAGTCTTTGTGGCAAATTTAATCTCACTGCACAGTTATCTAGCCCTGATTGTCAGGGACAGTCCGATGTTTTAAAGATTGTCTGAGTTCCTCAGTTTTTTTGCTCATAGAAATGTCCTACTTTTTTTCTTATTAGCATTATTGATAAAGAGGCTCCACGCCAACACTGCTATTCTTAAGAATATAAAAATAGTTATGCAATTCTCTATATGGACAAAAGTATTCGGATGCTTAACCATAAAACCAACAGGGACTGTAATGATATTCTATTCCAATACATATTCTTTAATATGGAGTTGGTCCCCCCTTTTGCAGTGATAACAGCTTCCACTCTTCTTGGAAAGTTTTCCACAGGATGTTGGGGTGTTTCTGTGGGAATTTGTGCCCATTCATTCTGTAGAGCATTTATGAGATGTTGGACAAGAAACCCTGGCTCGCAATCTCTGTTCCAGTTCATTCCAAAGGTGTTAGATGGAGTTGAGGTCTGGTCTCTGTGCGCGCCAGTCAAGTTCTTCCACACCAAACTCATCTAACCATGTCTCTGTAGACCTTGCTTTGTGCACTGGGGCACACTCATGTTGGAATAGAAAAGGGCCTCCACGAAACTGTTGCCTCAAGTTGGAAGCATAGCATTGTCCAAATTGACTTGGTATGCTGAAGTATTAAGATTGCCCTTCACTGGAGATAAGGGGCCTAGCCCAGTCCCTGAAAAACAGCCTCATACCATTATCCCTCCTCCACCAAACTTCACAGTTGGCATAATGCAGTCAGGCTGGTAACGTTCTACTGGCATCCGACAAACCCAGACTCACCCATCTGATTGCCAAACAGAGAAGCATGATCCGTCACTCCACAGAACACGTTTCGACTGCACCACAGTCCACTGTTGGTGTGGTTCACACCACTCCATTCGATGCTTTGCATTGGTCTTGGTGATATGAGACTTGCATGCAGCTGCTCGTACATGGAAACCCATTCCATTAAGCTATCGCCGCACAGTTTTTGTGCTTACATTAATGCCAGCAGAAGTTTGGAACTCTTCAGCTATAGAATCAGCGGAGAGTTGGCGACTTTTACCCACCATGCGCCTTAGCAGTCCTTGACCCCGCTCTGTAATTTTACGTGGTCTTACTCTTCGTGGCTGAGATGCTGTTTTTCCTAAACGCTTCCACTTTCTAATAATATCACTTACAGTTGACGGTGGAATATCCAGCAGGGATGAAATTTCACAAACAGTCTTATTGCAAAGGTGGCATCCTATCACAGTACCACGGTTGTAGTCACTGAGCTCTTCAGAAGGACCCATTTTGCATTCCAAATGTTTAGCAAATGTAGACTGCATGGCTAGGTGCTTGATTTTATACACCTTTAGTAACGGGTCTGATTGATACACCTCAATTCAATAATTAACAGGTGTAGCCACGTACTTTTGTCCATATAACATGTATATATATATATATATATATATATATATATATATTTATGCATATATATATATATATATATATATATATATATATATATATATATATATATATATATATCTATCTATATCCTTCACCTAGATTTATTGAATTGGTTTGAACAATACGTTTCTCCTAAAATGACATATTTGAGTTTGAGTCCCTTTTACTGCTTCCTGCCAATATATCACCCTACATTTATTATGAGTGTCCTGTTGGATAACATATTATCATCACCTGCCTGTTGCAAACCAGACGTCAATTATAGTCAGGAGCAGTAATTACCTGCAGACATTATTAAGGATTTTCTGTCTCCAGTCAAGTAAATTTAGGTGGCTGGAAATGTTTCTTAATATTGCAGCACTGTACTTCTGCAAAAAGTGATATAGACTGTGCCTCACTTAAAGTGTTCCATTTCTGATTTGTTATGGATTGTGGTCAATAGATTTAATTTAGACAAAGGGTAAATCATTCTGCTGCAAGCGCCTCTGCTTCACAAGATGAATGTATAGTAAACGTCAAATCACATGGTGCAGTCAAATGCCACATTGCTCATTTTAAAATGTAAGGGCTGCACTGACAGATATGGTGAATCTTCTTGTTCTAGTGACTGTGCTCTATGTGCTCTGCATTGTAAATACAAAATAGTACTGATTGTGCTGCTGTGGAGCAGTATATGCCCAAGTCACCCCTAGAAAACCTTTAGCAGACTATCATACTATTATACTATGAGCAAACTATTAATCATAAGCGAAAGCGAGTGTTTTCTCCAGCGATAGGGCTTCCCCAAATTCACCAGGGGGTCACTAGTAGTGATAGCCCCCGCTAACAATAAGCAACAAATACCACCACAACCCTTGTTCTGTTTTCAGGAGGGTGATAAGCATTTTGTAGTTTTTCACATTTTTTTTAATTTAATTTTATTTTTAATTTTTATTCATTGTGTCCACTAAGTGCAAATGACAGCCCAAGTCTGGACTTTCAGACCCACTTTACATGCATGATTTCCCTCAGACTGGCCCTGAGAAGCCATAAATTAACCTTTACCACTCTTGGCCAGTATCGCCGAGGCTGTTAAATATTGCTTAGGTACCCCTGTGATATTTTATGGCGGCGATAGGTGATATTTTACAACTATTTTATTAATCTTATTGCCGCATATTAATAAATAGATATTCCTCTTGTGCCAACATGTGTCTAGCTTTAACTGATTGTGTGACAGTATGCAGACTTATGGGAATACTGTCTTCGAGTTCTGATTTTGCTTCACCATTCTGCTCAATGCCGCTGTATTTGTAAATTTGCATTTTTGAATTTATAGTCTATGAATAGAGCTGGAATGACGACTTTCAATTCACTCTGCTATGTGGTGCTGTGTGGGTTAGCAACACTGATTGCCAAATTCTGCTGGTGAAACATGAAATTTCGTGGCTAAATGAGGTGAATTTTTCTAAGAACAGTTTTGAAAATTTCACTTGGCTGTATTCAAAACCTTTGTATCACTTTGTCCTGGGTATTTTTTCTACTACCTCATTGCTGTTTGCAATAATTATGCTGTGTTTTACTATTACTGGCAACTTTTAGGGCTCATACAATGGGCACTTTTACTTTGTGTGTCCAATTGAAGAATGGCCATGCAATATGAAGGAGCATTTATAATGAACGCAGGATACAGAATAGGGGATAGAAAATAGTACATGCTCTGTCCAAGGTCTGACCAATGTTCATTATGACTGTTCTCAATAGGAATTAATGATCTCTGTTTTTAGATGCCCCAAACTTTGCTTACAATGCAGGGGAATGCACCTCTCTACTCCTCAGGTGTATTAAAAGCAACCATGTGTATGGGCCCTTAAATTGGCCTCATTGGTGGTTTTCATATAGCCAATAAAAGAAGTACCTGTTTCACTCACATGTGTGACTATTTTATACATTGCATTCAAGTGCACTATAAATTTATGATTTAAGAACCATATGTCCAAAAGAATATTTATCTTTGGTTTAAGAACAATGTGATATTACTACTGAATGGTTCATTTTGTAAGTTTTGACCAATATGCATACTTCCCAGCTGTCCTGAATTCAGTGGGACAGTACTGATTTGCAGCCATTGAAAGGGACGGAGCTTGCGCTGAAGTCGGTGGATCTTCCTTCAAAAGTGGATGTGTTTCTGTGTATTGGGTACAGTTTTTGGACAGGTGGGGTTATTTTGTTCAGTATTTTACCTATGTATATTATGGGAGGTATGAGTATGAAAAGCTATGTATATTTCCAAGTAACCATAAATATCATCAACACTGATTTCATATTTATTCAGAGCATATGGGTCCTGCCTGTAATTTGCTCAGTCAGTTGGCCCGTCCCACAAGTAACACTTCCTGAGACATACACCCCCCTCAGACAGCTCAGCAATGCAGAATGAGTGGCTCCTCTTTGTAAGTAAGAAAACTACATTTAATAAAATCAATGTGTTTCTTAATTTTTTTTTAATAATTTGTGAAATTTGTCCTGTGACATATTTCATGCTTGCCAACTTTGTGACGCTGTCCTCCGGGAGATCCTAGAGGACAGGTCTTGTGACTTGGGTAGGAGGGTGGTGGTGATTTCTTTGCAACAGCATAGCTCCGCTCCCACCATACACTGCCAAAATTCACGGCATTGAATAGCGGGGGGGCACGGCTTAATGGCACATTTAAGCACTGACCCCGATATTCAATGTTGTGAATTTCGGCATTTTTTAGGATCTGGAAGGTTTGCCTACTCTCGAAATTCAGGAGCCTCCCGCGAATTCCTGGAGAGTAGGCAAGTATGACATATTTTGCCGCTTTGAAACATTGTGCCTTTTATTGACTGCTCAGGCAAGAGCAATAGACGTTTCTTACCTTTCGTTAAACAAATCTAAAATGCTGTATATCTTAATGGAGCTATTTATCGTTCATCAAAGATATGCCTTTGCTCTAGTAGTAATCTGAGATTTGTGATTCTGAGGACCGGACTTGTAGAAGTAGTTTTCATTTTTCTGGCCTCCGTAGCCGAAAACTAAGTTTTGGGTTATAATAATAGCACCAAAGCCTTTGCTCTGATTTGCATGAAATTTGGCCTGCACAGAGAGAATCTTCGTGTCTCTCGACGTGCCAAGTTTTATGCTGATTGGTTGTGAGGATGCAGAAAGCTAAACTGACTTTTTTTGTGTTTGTTTTTTGGCAGTTTCAAGCTGAAGCAGTTGGGGATTTTAACATGAGTTTTTTTTCATTGATTTTACATAAAGGTAATTTGATATATATTTCAGAAATTATTTTCTGGTTGAATTGTAATAAGTTTATTGCAGTTCAGTTACTAGAAATAACTAAGGGGTATATTTACTAAACTGCGGGTTTGAGAAAGTGGAGATGTTGCCTATAGCAACCAGTCAGATTCTAGCTGTCATTTTGTGGAATGTACATATATATATATATATATATATATATATAGTAAATTTAATGAATAGTCATGGTTGCCTCTGTCTTTAAATTTCTACAATGACTGATTAATCTTCCATGTCTCCACCTTCCACTATCTTTCCTTATTCTAACTGTACCGTACCACACAACCTGTAGCCACATAAAAATGGCCTTGCTGCTTTCTTTATTAGTGATTGATAATTCTTCTGGTCTTTCGGAATTGTTGTTCCGAAACCCTGTGTATCAAGTGTTCCCCACACCTCTTAGAGTGTAAGCTCATTTGGGCAGAGTCATTTTCACCATCTTTTTCATGCCTTTATTTGTAATTTGGTTGTATTATGATCCCCCCAAATGAACAGCGCTGCACAATTTGTTGCCACCGTATAAATACAGGCTTATATATTTGTTTTTTGTTTATCTGAAGTACTCTTTTAGTAGTATCTAGTATTATTATTATTTATTCAAATGTATAAACTATGGCACATAAGAAATAAACCCATGGCCATGCTCGTCAATGCTTGAAATTAAAACAGCTTGAACATCTGTTGACATTCCAAAGATTTCTATTTGATGTGATCTAAATATACAATGCATGAGGGAATCACTCACTGTAGAGCACAAGTGCTTGTTTATTACTTGCTTACTTAAGTTAAAGCAAACAGTATTATTTTAGAAACATTTTTCCTGTGATTCCTGCCAATCATATCCTCACATACTCAGAGCCGGATTTAGACCTCATGGGGCCCTAGGCAAGATACTGGTTTGGGACCCCCTCCCTGAAAAAATCCATAGCACTATAGTTTTTTAGCATAACATATACCCCTTCAGGGGCTGACTGGCAGACTTTAGCCCGGGGGGCAAGCATATAGCACTGGCCCATAAGTAGCAGCCCATTTTTAAAGGGTGATCTCACCGCCGGCCCTGGGAGGGCCCTCTGGGGACCACTGGGCCCTAGGCAATTGCCTAGGTTGCCTAGTGGTAAATCCGGCCCTGCACATACCACCCAACTGTCCTGATTTTGGCTGGACATCCTGATTCGCTGCCCTCAAAAAGTAGTTGGGCTAAACAATAGACTGGGTGGAGTTTTTCCCACATTTGTCCATTTAATCATCATCATCATCATCATCATCATCATCATCATCGCCATTCTATAGCGCCAGTCATTCCACAGCACTGAACAGAGAATTTTTTTTGTCAGTCCCTGCCCCATTGGAGCTCACAGTCCGAATGCCCAAACACTCATATACACACAGACTAGGGTTAATTTTGTCAGTAGCCAATTTACCTACCAGTATGTTTTTGAAGTGTGGGAGGAAACCAGAGCACCCAGAGGAAACCCACGCCAGCACAAGGAGAACATACAAACTCTGGACAGGTCAGGCCCTGGTCAGGAATCAAACTCATGACCCCAGTGCTGTGGGCCACTGTGCTGCACTATGCTGTCCCTATGTGGGTCTCACGGGTACGGGGCTTATTTTGTCCCGATTTCGTCATTCTAAATGTTGTGAGGTTTGTACTCAGTCAGTCAGTTGGCCCCTTCCACAAGTACCATATCCTGTCACGCATCTTCCTCAGTGAGACAGTACAATGGAGACAGAATGGCTCTGTAGACAAGAAAAATACATTAAATTAAATAAATGTTTTTGAAGTTGAAATAATTTGTGATATTTGTCTTTTGACATATTTTGCAGCATTGAAACACTGTGCTTTTCACTGAAGTGATTTATTAATATGAGTGTTATGGTAATAAGAACTGATAAACAAATCCATTATTTACTTCTTTTTTAGAAACAAGTATATGTTCCCTTTTTATTTCTGAGAATAAATAAAATAATTTTAAAAGTTCTTTAAAGTGTTAAATCACCCCCACTTGTTCCTCCAAGTGTTACCCCCACTTGTGCCAGTCCTTGTCCCAAGAGTCAATCACCTAATATTGTCTGCAATATCACAGTATATGTGGCAGCATTATAGACAGAGACTGGAAAGATTAGCGTATGGTAAAGCAGTAGTCACCGTAATCTATTTAAAGATTAACTGGGGTATCTCTAACACGGAGTTCTAACTGAGATGAATGAATTATTACGGCATCCTGCTTTGTGGAAGCAAGTAGTCTACCCTTGCACTGTTTGCTGGGATTGTTAGCCAGAAGGAGGAAGTGAAAGGTCACAATGCACAGACTTTGCCTAAATACATATAGACAGGTCAGTCATACCTGATACGTTTGCTAACCACACCACATTTGTATTGAAATACATATCGGGAGGTATATTTACTAAACTGCGGGTTTTAAAAAGTGGAAATTTTGCCTATTGCAACCAATCAGATTCTAGCTATCATTTATTTAGTACATTCTACAAAATGACAGCTAGAATCTGATTGGCTACTATAGGCAACATCTCCACTTTTTCAAACCCACGGTTTAGTAAATATACCCCCTGGTGTGACTTACTCCGTCTTCAGTAAAAATGAACAATGTCCTGATTTACCAAATTCTGCCATTTTATATTATACATGTGTATTACAGCAGGACTGTATTTAGCTTTACTTATACAATCACCTCAGATAAACTGTGAACTGATGCTAAAGATGTTCTGTGTATCGTGTTAATTAATATTTGAGGCACCCTCAGTCCTTGTTACATTTTTATTCTCCGCGCTTACATACTTTAGTGTGTTTCTCTCCAGACTTGTGAGGTGTCGATGTCAGATTATTATGAGTCTGGTATAGTTGACACAAATGCTGTGAACAGAAATTGAGCACATGAAAGAAACATTTCTTGGCCTTGTCTTATTCTGTATTCCTAAAGTGGAACTGTCCTTCCAGTCACCCCTTTATAATTCGATTGCCCTCTCTCTCTGTGAACCCTGGGGCTAACACTCACAAGGACACATCAGGAGATATTAATCAGATCTTGGTGCATTGATAAAATGTTGCCAGGTTTATCAATGCAATATATTAGTTTCTGCATTGCAGCATCACTAGAATGTTCTTTGTATGGCTGAAGAAGAATTCATTTCTTCTTGTATACTATTTATGACTTCAGTTCTCCACTGTTGGAGTTTTATGCAGTTTGTAAATTAAATTATAAATGTAGAAGGGCAACAATAATTAGACTTATTTAATTTTTGGTGAAGTGAAGTGTGTATTACAAGGAAGCAATATCATGCTTTGGCTATATGACATTTTAACAGCTTAGCATCGAATGCACTGATCGTTTATTAGTTTTATTTCCAAGGGCAATTTAGTAGAAAACTAAATGTGAAAAGAGCTAATTTTCATGCCGTACAGATTTTGACTGGATTTTTAAAATCTTTCATTTAATATTGCTGAAACAGTGTCGGGCCAATTTATTAAAAAGTTGCTATTGCAGCAATAGAAAATATCCTATCGCCATGATCTAACAATAAAATATCACTGGGGCCGCTGAAGTCTGCCGGGTTATACTGTCCGGGTGCTGTAGACGCTTTGCAGGGCCAGGGATATGCGCACACGTGAGTCAGCTAACTGGTCACACATGCGCAATGAAACTGAAACCCATGATTTGTGTATTCAGTTCCACTTGTTAAATAGTTAAAATAAACAAAATGAAATAATATAAAATTATATATAAAAAATATGACAAAAATATATTTGGTTTCCCCCATGTTCATTCGTTTTTGGCTTAGGGTTTGGAAACTTGCAACAGAAAAATTAGTAAATTACTTACCTTTTACTCCTGAATGGGCAATCTTGGGCATTTTACCCTCAAATATTTGAGTAGCCAGTGGAGGTAGAAATTGTTGTTGGCCATCTCGGTGGCTGCCTGTAAAGGTATTCTTCAAATGTGGATTCAAAAAGCCCCATTCCCCTCCTTTGAACTGTTCAAAGATACATTTCTCTTTGTCTTGTTGATGGACTGGTTGGAGGCTTGTCACCATAAAGATATATATAACTAAGAGATTCTTTGACAGTTGGAAATGTTTTATTAATACATTGTAACCATCCACAAAACACCAGATTTGGACAAGTTTTTCTATACAATACATGGTTTGAAGGATGCTATATTTTTTCATTTTTCATGGCTCCTCTTTTGCTGGAAGTTACTGTCTATGAGTATTTGATTTTTTGTTTAACTGACCACCTTCTTAACTATGCACATGTTGTTTATATTCTCAACTACTCTTTTTCTGGGTTTTCTTACGTTAAGTCTAACTTTATATTAATTCATTTGACTGCTTCCATACTGTCTAGTGTATGTATCTTTTTCTATTTCTCTGTTATGTTATATATATATATATATATATATATATATATATATATATATACACACAGTGCTTTTTTTGTAAGAAAGAAGATGCCGAAACTCACAGCACGTAGTCAATCACTGTATACACAACCACCCACGTCAGTTGTGTAACGAAACAAAATGGTTGCCGCCCGCGACCACACGACCAATCACAAGCTGAGTAGTGCCATCACAACTAGTGCAGACAAAGTACACATGCATCAGACTCAACAGACAAGCAGCTGGCATGCACCGCTTTAATGATTTTGCCTCTGACCTGCTACGCTCGACAGGGCGATTCAAGTCCACATGGACCAAACATCAAATGTTCAAAAGTTACTTTTAAAACTTGGAAAATCCATTGAAAAAAGGTGCCAGAACTCAGTTCCGGTGAGTTCTATGACAAAAAAAGCACTGTGTGTATATATATATATATATATATATATATATATATATATATATATACATGCTTATATTATTTTAAAATTCTTCTCAGTTGAAAAAATGTTTTATTTGAATAATAATGTCATCAATATCTCCTGCCATTGTCATCAGATGGCAATACCAGAAGAAGGATAGCGGTGGTACATGTAACTCAGCGACTCTTGATTAATAGACTTCCCCATGCTCTCCCCATCTTACACCAGCTAATCTTCATAGGTATTTCTTCTCCCTCTATCTTCTCTATCGCCCCAATAAGTGGCAATAGACATCAGCCTTATCTCCACATATTAATAAATAGACCCCTAAGTATGAAATTCCCCTCTACAGATGTCTAGCTTTAACTGGTCCTATCACCATATATTAATACATAGACCACATAATCTGGCAGTTTCTGCAAGATAAGCCTGAGCAGTTTTATTTTTATTCCTTTTTTATTCTCAAGGGTTACGTTGTCAGCTGAGAATTATCTGACTAAATCTCCAGCATAGAACAATACAAAAAGAAGAGCGATTTTCTCAGGTCAGAAAATGACACTTCTCCTGTAACACCTAGTCTAGTTTTTTTTGTATTCTTTTATTTTTTTTTGTCTTACTGTTATTGTTAGTAGTCTGATAATAAAGCATTCAGTTTGCCAGTAGCAATGTATCTATCCCAGCTGGGAAGCTAGTGTTACATTTATAACTCCAGCAAAAACAATCACAAATCAGAAAAATGGCTGAGTTCCTACCTCTGTCATTTTTCACCGGAGCAGCAGAGAGCGTCTCTCCTTTCACCTAGTGTAAACTGGTGAAACATTAGATCAATAAGGTAAAAACCATGCAGGATTTTAAAATAATGTATCTCTATTGCAGGCTATAAATATGTTTTCAGTACAGATATACAGCTTAGTTTTTAGTAAGCACATTATTGTTGAGAGTTGGTTATAGGCCTCCAATGGGAAGGGGGAACATTTTGAATTTGTTTCATGAGGATACCGTTTTTAGTAATGTTTTATATGTGCCATCAAGTGTCTGGAAATAATACAAGGCTCAGACTTTATTTTGACATAACTAGACTTTGGTTTATATATTTATATTTATATTATAAGGGTCACTTTCTTTAATTCCTTGGCCCCATTATGCTTTTTCAGCTTTGTTTCAATTTTTTTATCATTAGGAAAATGTAGTCAAAATTTCCAGGGCAATAAAAGTGAGGGAGAAGGCAGAGGATCAGGGGAGAACTTTAATTGTTTTTCTTCAGTGTCTGAAAACTGAGATATCAGGAACACATGGCAGATTCCATATGAGAGGGGCAAATGGCAAGATTATGACATGGGAGATTTCAAATTTATCTTTTGTCAAAATATTAATATTCTATGCAGGAAGATACTCTATATAATGTAACAACAGTACATATAGTAAACAATGGTATGCTGTGGAAAAGTATATACAAAGTGCATGACATTGACTTCCTAGTTACAGTGGCACCTGTCAGGTGGTGAGATATCTTAGGCAGCAAGTGAAAAGTCAGTTTTGAATTAAATGTGTTAAAAGCAGGAAAAATGGGCAAGTGTAAGGATCTGAGCGACTTTGACAAGGGCCAAATTGTGATGGCTAGACAACTGGTTTAGAGCATCTCCAAAACGGCAGGCCTTGTGTGGTGTTCCTGGTATGCAGTGGTTAGTACCTACCAAAAGTGGTCCAAGGAAGGATAAACGGTGGACCGATGACAGGGTCATGGGCGCCCAAGGCACTTCAATACGCTTGGGGAGCGAAGGCTAGCCCGTCTGGTCCAATGCCACAGAAGAGCACTCTTGCACAAACTATTTAAAAATGTAATACTGGCAATGAAAGAAAGGTATCAGAACACACAGTGCATCACAGTTTGCTGCTTATGAGGCTGTGTAGCCGCAGAACGGTCAGAGTGCCCATGCTGGCCATTGTTCACCACCCAAAGTGCCTACAATAGGGACGTCAGCAACAAAACTGGACAATGGAGCAATGGAAGAAGGTGGCCTGGTCTGATGAATCATGTTGTCTTTTACATCATGTGTATGGCTGGTGTGTGTGTGCGATATTTACCTGGAGAAGAGATTGCACTAGGATACACTATGGGAAGAAGCAAGCCGGTGGAGGCAGTGTGATGCTCTGGGCAATGTTCTGCTGGGAAATCTTGGGCCCTGGCATTCATGTAGATGTTCCTTTCACACGTACAAGCTACCTAAACATTATTGCAAACCAAGTACACCCCATCATGATTATGGTATTCCCTAATGGCTGTGACCGCTTACAGCAGGATAATGCACTCTGCCACACTGCATTAAGTTTTCAGGAATGGTTTGAGGAAGATGAAAAAGTGTTCAAGATGTTGAGTTGGCCTCCAAATTCCTCTGATCTCAATCTAATCAAACATATGTGGGATGTGCTGGAAATATAAGTCTGAGCCATGGAGGCCCCACCTCTCAACTTACAGGACTTATAGGATCTGCTGCTAATCTCTTCGAGATACCACAGGACACCTTCAGAGGTCTTGTGGGATCAAAGCTGTTTTGCGGCATAAGGCAGACCTTGACAATAGTAGGCTGGTGGCTTTAATGTTGTGTTTGATCGTTATATATATATATATATATATATATATATATATATATATGTATTCAGTGGTCAAAGCAGAAATTTAGAAGTGGTGTAATGGAAATTTAGAAGAACGGAAATATTAGTAAATGGAACTTGATGGTTTTACAATCAGCAGGAAAAGTGGCGGCATGGCATAGTACTGTATATCAGCCCACTTCGACCACTGTATGTTTGTGTATATATGTATATATAAATATATATATATCAATATATATATCTATATATCTAATATATAAAAGCCTAGCGGTGTGTGTTAGTGTGTGTGTGTGGAAAAAAACTACCGGGTGACAGAGTGCTCAAGCTGCAGCGCCACCTGCTGGGCGGAGTTATATACTACACTGACCTACTAAATTCTTAGCATTATCTAATATATAAAAGCCTAGTGGCGTGTGTTAGTGTGTGTGTGTGTGTGTGTGTGTGTGTGTGGAAAAAACTTTTCTCAGAAAGGGCTCATCCAATTGACCTTGATTTGACTAGAATGCATGAGTATCATGCACAGGTTAACTTGTGTATATATATATATATATATATATATGTGTATATCTCAGTCAAAGTTGATATATATATATATATATATATATATATATCAATGTAGGTGTGGCCTAGTGCTCCTTTTGTGAAGAAGCCGCAACCTCTTTGTGTGCACACTCTGTTTCGATTGGAGGAATTTGACAGCCTCACATCACTACTTTGAGATGCTGGTTGCCCTGCTCCTTAATCTGTCTCAGTATTTGGCTTCCTACTTGCCTCTACTGCCCTCCTTACATCATAACGCTACCCACTGCCCTGGCACATGTGACCCTGCCCTGAATAACATAATCACACATATAAAAGTCAGCGAAGAGCAACCTGAGACACTTAAAAGCAAAACAACAAATCTGACAACTCCATAAGGCTTCTAGGTGACCATATTTTCCACCAGCTTTGGAAAGGTGTAAGGTAAAGTGCAAATCTATAGGGAGATATCCATCAACCTGTTGTGCTTGTTATTTTTATATGTGCTCCATGATAGAGAATGTCTATTCACATGTGTAAGTTGTGCCAAAAATAGACATCAACTGCGCACTGGTGCATAACAGCGCCCGTCTAAACATCCCTTACTTTGCTTTAATGAAGTAAGTAGGAATTATACGTCTCTCTCCCGCAGAGGAGGAAGGGAGACCATGTGGTACAGATGGCATGTCCCTCCTTCTTCTCTGATCTCAGATGGCTGCTGGCACTGCAGCGGAGGAGGGCACGTGATGATCTAGTCAGCTGCTCCAGGCAAGGAATAATATCAAATTTAAACTTATTATTTTCTTTATGACCCTCAGAGCTTCACCTGTTGCCCCAGCTCTTACTCAATCACAGCTGGGGCAGTGGGCGAAGCTCAGCAGGAGAGAAAGCAGAGAATAAGTGCTGTGGTCAATGAGGCATAAAGCAGAGAAAGAGACATAAAGTATGAAGGAGTTGGGGGCTTGGCGGACTGCAGGGACGCCTGTTACCCATCACTGTACTAAGTGGAATTAAATAATAACATAAAAATTCCTGGTCCTTTAATATTTTAAGTTGTACAACATTGCAGCAAGTTTATATAAAAGACACAATAGGCTGTATACGGAGCAACAATAAACAAATGATATTAAGGTTAGCATAAACATATATTATTAGCTTTAATGTAAATTATATATTTTACACATTATTGTGCTTGTTATACATTTCTTATCAACATACAGGCAAATGTAGTCACATTCAGCATATAGACTTCAGCGCGGGTTAATCTTTTTATGCATCTGCTTATTTTTATTGGGCTTTGTGCTCCATGTGTACATGGTAACATTCATGGATAATTGAACCTTATAGCTGTAAATTGAGATGAACAGTAGACTGAGGTGTTTGCAGTTGTAATCTATTTTAAATAACATTGGGGAGATGCTAGAAAAGAGGACACATCTGTTATGTGTCATTTCTTTTCCTGTCTTTATAATGTGCGTCTCATCTGTTTTCTCACTGCAGTGTGTTGAAGGCAGCATTGCAGGTTTGATAGTAAAATGGACTCTGCCTTGGGATAGATTTGGTGCAGTGTCTAATGATAATCATCCTATCGCTGCATCGCCAAACAGTATATGTGGAAAAACAGAACCTCATTTCATTCTAGAATGACTGAATACTTATTACTTGTTATGACTATTAACCGTTGTAGATCTTTGTCTCGGTGGCATGCTTACACTTGAGATATTTTCTCCTGCCTAGAGGGTCTGATCATGTATTACAGATTTGTATTTTGCATGCATGTATGTGCATTTATGCTGGTATCCTAATTCAACAGCAAATGACTTACATGCCAGCCTGTGCACATTGCAGTGTCATTATTTTACTAATTTTCCAATTATTGCAATGTATTTCAGTATACTGTGCCTCTATGCCACCTCCTGTAACTGGTCACCATCACCAAAGTCAGACATCTCTAGAGTCCTTTACAGAAATACATTTAAATCATTAAGTAGCGCAGACTTATATGTTCTAATCGCTAAAGCTGGCCACCAGGGGAGGGGTTTATCATACACAGTCAAAATCTTTGCATCAGACTTGTTCAGAACGATGACCCTATCCCTAATCACTATGTCCATGGGTTCATCAGTTTACCATGAACTGCAGGGGCAGATGGCCACAGTGCAATCTGGTTGTTTGATGCAGCTCCTGAGCATCAAGATCACATAGCTGGAGTATTCATCATGAATTAAACAGCTGTCCTACTTTGATGTGGTCATAAAAAACCTACACTGTTGGGAGATCTAGAAGATAGAATAACTGGTTTAGTACATCTAATTACCCTGAAAGATGTCCTGCCCTTTTTGTGAGCAAAGCAATGAAACTACAAGTACAATTGTTACCAAGATTAATAGTGCACCTGTCCCTCATCCATAGATGTTTTTGATGGTTGCTCTGTCCCCCATTTCATATGTTCTTATTGGCTATGATAAGTGACATCAGACTATAGGAAGAGTTGAATACACAGAAAAAATAAGTGGAGTTCACAAAAGTACGGTTTGGCTTTTACATGTGTTTCAGTGTATTAGCAATTCTTTCTTAAAGTAGAATTCAAAATCAATGAATGAATCACTGAAATGAGATGCAGTTTTCATTTCAGAAGTAAAAGGTTGTGGCCAAATTAGCACCATATTTTACTAATGATTTTTTGGTATGTCGTTCACGCTTTTATTTACTCCATGCTTTCATGTTTTATCTGTTTGTTTTAACAATATTTCTGATAGATTTTTAATGTGATAGTAAACTGAAACTGAATTAAACACACCTCTAACTACGGTAATCTAATGATTAATTCACTAAATTACTGGTTGATAACAATAAAATAAACAATTTTAGTTACATTTCAGGGAAAATAATTAATAGTGTATATAACTATATGAATATAATATTAATGATAAGATTTGAGAATGAAATATTATCATTCTAACAATTATATTCATTCAAGGAAGATACATTTATGATTTCCACTCAATGTTTCATAACAACTGACTTTTAAGAGCGTTATATTTATGACCACAATAACTCTTGTATGTGTTTTCTTTTCTTACTCCCCTTTGCAGAATAAATTTAAACACTTTATTGTCTGCAGGATATTGATCAAAATGTAATGCTGTTGTAGGGCTTGTTCACATAGGTGCATTCACCGTGAGCGAACTGGTTGAAAACCGTCCGAAAAATGCAGCTGTCATAAAGATTGTTGATGCATTGTAGCAGTGACTTTTATGTTCACTCACATGTGAATGGGGAAAAGAGTTTACCATATGCATCAATGATCCCTATGACAGCTGCATTCCATGCGTGGTTTTCGGCTTGTGACTGAACCATAAATGTGTATGATTGAACAAGCCATTAGTCAATGTTATTTTTTTTCCTTTAGTCTATTTTTCAAAGCTGTTGTGGATGTTAGTAAATATGCCTTATTCAAATATGCCTTATTCCATGCTTTCCCACTTTTAAAGAGAGATCATGGAGAGAGGTAATGTGACAAATGCATAATGGATTGTGGTGACGCCATTGCATCACCATGGCCCCACCCCTTGCTGTGAATTGCCAAAATTCACTATATTGCATTGCGGGGACATGACTTCATTAAACGATTAAGCCCTGCCTTCACCTCAAACCAGGAGCCTCCCAGATATTCCGGGAGTGTGGGCAAGTATCCCTTGTTCACAGTGACAATTTATCTTGTCTTTGCCACTTATAGTGGAGTAGTAGTCATTCACATATTGTATATAGCCCTATAAGCATTGAGAGTACCTGTTATTAGTATGCACACAACTCCACAAGAATAGCTGGAAAAACACATACTTCGCTCTCAATAGTTATAATAGTTTTTTTTATTATGTTTATAGTACAACTTACATACTGCCACCCCGGCAATATCCCGGGTATATGATCCCAGGATATTGCCGGGGGACAAAGGCTCTTACCTGTCAAATTCCCGGGTCGACCAAACGGGTCTGCAAAAAAAAAAAAAGTCAACTTACCATTAGACTCGTAGTATTTCATCTGCGCTGAATGTCCGGCATCTGAAATTACGTCATTTCTAATGGTCAGGTTTAAAATTAAGCATTTAAAGTGGAAATAGCAGACCCTATGCCTGTATAATGTAATCCAGGTGTAGGGTCCGCTATTGCCTCTTTAAATGAATCATTTTCTCCCTGGCCAATAGGAATGACGTAATTTCTTCATGTAACCTACCGGACAGTCAGCGATGAGGAAATGCAAAGATAAGAAATCATTTTTTTATTCTTTTTTTTTTTTTAAAAAAAATCATCTTTTTTTAATTCTATTTTAATTTAATCTTTTTTTTCACTCTTTACACTAATTGGTGAGACCTGAGTTGAAAAACCCGGCTCTCACCGTTCATAGTGCGGGCGACCCAGGTCGGGCCCGGGAATTACACCACCAAAAGACCCGGGTCTCATTCCCGGGTCAGCCGACCCTGGAATTAGACCTGGGGGTAAATGTATGAATCCCTGGATTCTTCATCTCCGGCGTGTTCAGCCTCTTCAGCGCTTAAATTTAAAGCGGCGCTGCATTGTAAAGGGAAACTTCCCCTTTACAATGCAGCGCCGCTTTAAATTTAAGCGCTGAAGAGGCTGAACACGCCGGAGATGAAGAATCCGGAGATTCATATATTTACCCCCTGGAGTCATTCATACTGCAGCCTCGACCCGGGTTGCAGGGCGAGCCCCGGCAAAAACCTGGGTGGAGGCTGCAGTATGAAAGGGGTATAACTAACAAGCTCTGTATCCTCACATGCTTGATTTTCTTAGACATTTTATTAAGGCGCAGATAGATGGAGCGCTGGGTTGGATATTAAGTAGTCACAGCTTTTCCTTAAATAACTTAAAGAAAACAACATTTTTGTTGCTATATTGTATAGTCCTCTCCTCAAGTACTTGCAGCAGGCTGTACTCTTCTCTTAGGAATGGCCTTTAGAAAATGCTTCTTCATCTTCCCTGTCTAATTTTATATGACGGACCTGGCAGTCATAAGTATTGAATAATAATTATCCCACATGTTCTTATATTGGTAAATTGGCAACGATAAGTTATTGAAGGTTCTTAAGAAGATGGTCTATTTTAGACATGGCCATTTTTTCCCCATCCCTCCTCTGTTATGTTTTTGACAGGATAACAGAGGAGAGACAGATACTTGCATAGAGAACATTGATCTCTATGGAGTAATGGACTGACTGTCCTCTCGGGTGCTTTACCGAAGCAGATGTTGAAGCAAGGATGAGGGAAAGTAAAACAACTTCTACTTTCTACCTCCCTGCTCCAACATCCGTCTCTTTAAAGTATCTGTGTGCACACTTACTCCATTACTCCATAGAGATTAATTATCTCCATGTGAGTGTCTCTCCTCCTTTATACAGTCAGAAATGCAAAGGGAGGAGAGATGGAAATTGAAATGGGCATTTGCAGATGGCGTTACAATCTCTGCCATATTATAACCTATTCAAGAGTGTCAATAGTATTTGTACTGTATTATTAGTTATTTCTTACTAATACTGTGTACATTGTTTGATAAATAAAAATACCCCAGAATCACTCATAGGAGAGTTAAAATTGCAGATGCTAAAACAGGTTCTCCTAGAGATGACAGATGCGCCTACTCCGACAGTCACTTAATGTGCCTAATAATTGCCTGCTACTTTATATGCGGTTGTGTCTCCATTCTCTTTTTGCAATGCTGTCAAGCTCTACTCTTGTAACAGTGTCACATGCCAGTCACATGAAGAATAAACAGGGAGTTGACACATTTTAAATTAATGGGCTCTACCATACTCAGTGCACTTTCATTAGTATGAGGACAGTTGGTCACCTTGTTCCAGCTAAGCATAACTATTGTTCTCCTGCTTCTGGGATTGTCCTGGTTCTGAAGGAATGATCAGCCCCTTACTGAATATTTTATGTCACACAAGTAAACTGCCAAACCTTGGCCACTTGGGGACTAATTATATAACTAAAGAGTTGTACTTTCTTGAGATAATAACTTTAACTTGAGCACTTTTGAGTACTGGGTAATCGGTTCCCATTAATTGAGGATACTTCCCCTTTAACTGCAGAAATATTTTGTTCAGTAATGAATTGGCCTTTAAGGCTTACAGAAAAGGTAATTATTAATGTTAATTATATTTGTCATCATAACCACTATTGGAAAATTAGTAACAAGGTTCTGGCTAATATGATTATATGTTAGTGATTCAGAGTATTTTGTTCAGTTTAATCAAATAAGCATGCAAACAAGCAATATAAAAAGATAATAACTACATATAAACTTGGCAGTATTGTGTTTAAAGATAATGCCATACTAATATGTATTGATGTGGAATTTATATAGGGGTCTATTTATCAATGGGAATAACTACTAGATCCGTTGAAAACGGAGGTTTTCATCTAATCTAGGGATTTTTCCAATTTATCAAAGCCCTCTGGCCAGCTGTAGTCTTTGCTGGAGGCCTCCGGTGAAGCTTCCCCAACCTATTTATCATGGACACCCTCTCAGGATTTTCTGTTTATTTACAATATTTGTTTTAGTTTATGCTATTTTTTCATTTTTGTTTTTTTACCAAATCTGAAACTGTCCATGTTGGCCATCTCACGCATGCACAGATAACAGACTAGCATGACAAGCGGTAAGGCTTACTGCTGCATCACTCAGGTATTCTATAATTATGATAAGCAGTGATAGTAAATCTTCTTAAAGAGTGGTCTTGATAAATAATATGTGAAAGTTATTGGGGTTTACATTTCCACTTACTGGTAGTGAACTATAGGATATCTTCTATTTTATTATAAAACGGCATAGAATTTCTTATTTTAGAAATATTGTGTTCATTAGTAAGCAACTATTTGTTTCTCATCTGTGACAGAAGTATTAGTATTTTGACTTAATGCTATTTCATGTGTTACATGTGTTAATTCTCCGTACTACTTATATGAAAATTAAATGAATACCTTTACTAAATATTATTTCATTGTTTTTTTTAGATCGCTCATATATGTTTCACATATGATTGGTTTCTTTTCTCAGGAATGTTTTTAAAGAGTATAATTTCATCACTTTCAGCACTTTCCTATGTCACCTCTGGTTGGTTGTCCCTAAAGTTCAGTCATTGTCATGAACGTTTTATCACAGTTAGGATTACCAAGATAGCTATTTATAGTTAGACACATCTAAAAGAAGCTTGCTGCACAGAGCTTGTGGAAGCATGGTACTTCTTTCTTTCTGTTACTACATGGTATTTTATGTAATATATCTGTGTTAATAAATAAGGATCTTTCCTGTTGGTTTGATCTACCATATCTGCAATTACTGCTACTACTATATGTAGGATCATACCTGCAGTTCAATGATTTAACTGGTTGATAGGTAAATAGTTACAATCTTCATTCAGATCTCAGTCTGGCAGCCTCAGGTGTGCAATCACCTACCACACTCATGCAGCTAATCGTGTTGCAGTTTCTGATTAGTGCTGCTTCCTTTATAAACCTCTTTCTGTCTTCATACCAATGTTGGTGATAGTTCCTGCTTGACCTAGTGTGCCTTGTATCCTGACCTGTTTGGCTATCAGTGTTTGACCCGGATTATTTAAAGGATTATGCTGTTTTCCCTACTCCAGACTCTTGGCTTGTTAAACGGATCTGCCTCTATATCTCTACTCCTGACCGTGACCTGTCTGTTTTTTCCATTATGCCCTGCCTGTCTGATTGTCAGTTTGCAATACTACAAAATCTAGTTCCTCACCATCTGCTACCGTGTGTTGTCCACTTCACCAGGAAAATGCCGGTCTGATTCTCCGTTTACTTTATGAAACCATCAAGGTTGTTCTCTACCTCCTACCATGTTCTGTCCACTCCACCGAGAAATTGTAAATCAACGATTACTACTACCCGAACTTAAATCTTGGGAGTAACTTAGTATTGTGAAACATATCTAGTTCCTCAGAAAGGGGGCTGCTAGAGACGAACATCTCAAGAAGCGGTTCTAGTAGTTGAGACTTACATACATCTTGCCCTTAACAATTTGTAACATGATTCTGTCATTGTGGGACTACATAACAAAGGCTTCCTTATATCAATTGGCTATTAATAAAATTCACAAATAAAGAAGCTGGATTTATTATTCATAACGTTGCAAAAATCATGAAGAAAACAAATAATTGGAGTTTAAAAGTATATTTATTTATTAAAAAAAAAAAGTTTAAAACATTAATGGGTTAAAAATGTTTCTATTCCATGGCGATAACAGAACAGGTAACGCTGCAATACTTGTTAAATAGGCTTCCTCATGCAAAGGCATGGAGAGACCTTCACAGAAAAAAGCTGGTGAAACTTACCACAGGCATTAACACTATTATCACCAGTATTCAGGTGAAGCAAAAACATGCCTGAAATTTTATATATATATATATATAAAGTAATTAATCATTTATATATATATATATATATATATATATATATATATATATATATATATATATGTATATATATATATATATATATACATATACATACAAGTTAACCCGTGCATGATACTCATGCATTCTACTCAAATCAAGCTACTTAAGGTGTTAAAAAGGTTCTTGTCATGCATTTGGGCCTAGCCCAGGCCTCCTCAGGGGAAGAGCGTTACTTCCCGACGCAAGCGCCCTTTTTTAACGTGGTTTTGTCCACATGTCACCACCTCATCATTTTTCTCCATCACCTCATCCTTCATCTTCATCGCCACATCCTTCATCAAACTACTTAAGGTGTTAAAAACTCCCCACTGTCACCCCCGGCAACCACCAACCACTCCCAACTGTCACTTCTCCTTCAAGAAATATATAGGTCAGTGTATAACTCTGCCCAGCAGGTGGCGCTGCAGCTTGGTTTTTTTTCCCACACACTCCACTAGGCATTTATATAGTAGATATATATATATATATATATATATATATATATATATATATATATACACATATATATATATATATATATATATACTTACAGAGAGAGAGGGAGAGAGGCCTAGATAGTTATAAATCATATTTGCCTACTCTCCCGGAATGTCCGTGAGACTCCCGAATTTCTTAGATAGAAACATGCATAGAGAGAATTGTAGAGGCAACATACAATAAATAATATAGTAATTGAGTGACGCACCACCGGAACAAAGGTTTCAGCAGCACTCGTTCATATGAACCACGCATCATCATAATTGTACTTTTGTTTCATTTAGTAATACAATAATAATCCCCTCAACCACATTAAAGGGTCTATAGCAAATCGCATTCACAAAACAACTGCCCATTATCCATTGTATACGTGTGGAAAAGGAGAAAATTTAGCATAATAGGAAGGGCTGAAAGAGAAGGTCTCTGAACATGGGACAGGCCAAATTTCCTTGCTGCAGTTAGTAGAGGTTTTACTTCTTTTGAGTGTTCGCTTTGTGTCACAGAATACTTTAATACAAACTGCAGTCTTTGTCGACATAGACCAGTCAAGTCCATAGTAGGATACCAAACTATTTGACAGTGTAATGCTAATATCCTCTCCACCTTGTGGAAACAAAAATGAAAAGTCCCTACTAGAATTATTTGTGGCAAAGCTGCAAATCTAAAGGCTCACATATCGTGAGGCTTGAAGCAAAAATGTAACATTTGCATATGATTAACTTTAGAGGGTGAAGGGGGGGCGGCACTATGTGGGATAGAGGAGGAGGAAGAAGGAAGGAGAGAGGAGGGGGTTGAAAGAGGAGGATGAAGCAAGAGAAAGAAGAAGTAGGAGGAGAGAGGAGGAGGTTGAAGATTGAGAGGGAGGAGGAGGTGGGTAACTCGGTCAGTGATTTAAATGGAGTGGATGGTGGGATCTACAGAATAATCCATTGTAGTGTAGAGAAGAGGGAGACGATGTCATGCGGATGAAGAAGAGAGAAAATGCGTCTGGATGCAGGCACCTCAGGCAGGTAAGTAGCTGTGTGAATTTAGAAACCACTCTCAGGTGTGTATGCTGTTTGTCCCTCCCATGGTGGATTGAGTGGTGGAAAAGTGCATAAGCATAGACTGCATATGTGACCATGCATCTGTCTCTGCATTGTATTGTGGTCTCTGTTTTGTATGGCGGTCAATAGTATGCTCTCTGCATTGTATATAAGTCCCTGGGATGCTCTCTGTATTGTATGGCGATAACTAGGATGCTCTCTGCCTCGAATATCTGTAAGTAGGATACTCTCTGTATTGTATGACGGTCACTAGAAAGCTCTCTGTATTGTATATTGATCACTAGGACACACACTAATTTATGGACCCCTACAACTGCATTCATGCCCCGGTATGACACTGGGTGAATCTATCAACAGTATCTCATAGACCTACAAAAATAAAGGAATAAGTGTGGGCAGGGAGTGACTATGTCTAATGGTGACTTCCCATGGATGTCACCAAGTTGAGCAGAGAATGAGAGATTGCGAGCCAAGTGCTATTAGCATGACATGCATGCTTTACAGAAAGAATGAAAGAAAGTGAGTGTATGATCTCACCATTGAAAGAACAAGATATTTTTGCTACCTTTGTGAAACATGGAAGGTCTGTTGTGATCTAATTCTATAATTGAAACACTGAGAAAATGTTTTACACAGTTACAATATTTTTTGTATGTTCAAGTCTTCTGAGCCAACAATTTTTTTGGTTTACATAATAACAAGGTACAAATGTGAAATAACCTATAATAATCAAGCATACATTTGCTTTCATTAGTTGTCTTGTAGTAGACCAGAGAAAGCCAATTGCTGATTGCATACATCCCAACTTTAGACGTTCTTACTAGTCCAGAGCACTACGTGACAACACATGTTTTTTCTTCAGGAGAGGAGCAGGTGGTGGCCTAGCAAACAACCCCAAAAGACCCCCAGCTTGATGTTTTCATGTCCCTTTTTCTGTGAACATAATGTTCAGATGTGAACAGTGGCAATGTTGGGGATTATGTTATTGTGGTTGATATTCATTAAGGCACATTTACTAGTATGCAATTAAATAGATAAATAATGTTTTAGTGTTTACTGAAGAAATATGCCTCACCCATAATCCTCAGCCACAGAAAAGTGTTTATAGATGACAGTGTACTTTTCCTCATTTGTCATTGGCCATTGAATATTTTGTTGTGTGGTCATTCCTTTAATACCAGATACATGTGAAATACATACCCAGATCTAAATGTTTTGAAAGCCCTCCCTCCCCTGAACCCTCAGACTTGATACAGAATAGTTTTAAAAAATGCAAGTTCAAATATCTGTAAAATGTGTTTGATATGTGATTGTTTCACTTTCGTTCTTGTGATCGTTGGAGGGCACTCCATTGTCCTTAATGCATTTAATTTGCATTACACACATTGAATGGAGCAGGCACTGCTGCATTGCTCTTGGACATGAGTAACATCACGAGTGGGTATCAGTGTTTCCATTTTTAGACTAATTTCCGTGTTTTGTACAAGTAAAAATATTGACGTCAGGTACTGTACTTCATCTCTTCCCTTCTTCGACACCTAGTACCCCAACATGTCCCATTTGATGAACATTTGAGGGGAAAAATATAGTAGCCTTTTGAAATATTAACTACAGCACTAACATTGTCTTGTACAATATATTTGCGAATCCCTGCTGATGAATGGCTGTATTCACATATGTTTCTTAAAGTAGGAATTTGTATTTAAGTATCATGACTGTCATCATGCAGTAGACAAGCTTGTGTGGTGGTGAAAGAGTTACTTTGCAGGCACTAAAGAATTAATAAGCAGTTCTAAGCTTCTGACCCATCTTGAAAATCTTTCTACTTGCAGCTGTGTAAAGCAACCAATTTTACTAATCAGAGGTACATGTGACAGTTGCTTACTTGTTGTTTCTTTTGCTAAGCAAGCTAATTTTGGTGTAGTGAAAAATAGTTTATTTCCATGGTGTGAAAAGGGCTGTTGAGAGCAACTTTGGACCCCAGTGTGGACACTTCTTGGGTCTCCTCCTAAGCTCCGCCCACAGCCTTTGCAAAATACAGTGCTATGCGTGTAGCCTAGGAGTGGTGAGACCATGCAGGGCATTAGAAAGCTATTGGTCTGCAAAGTCAGTCCCCCCCCCCCAGAATCCTTCTCAGATGGGACCATAAATATTTTAGTATTGTCCCTCATCCTCTCGGTGCCCGATTGTGAGGAAGAAACACATGAGTCACACCTTCCAACACTTTAAAATCCAGAACTGTGACAAAATAAATTTCCCTGATCTACCCAAAGAAATTTGTACAGAGCAAATAAGCAAAACAAAATGTTCATCAATATAACAATAATACAATAATAAAAATACAAAAGCTAGAAAATAAGCATTGTCGGTAAGTAATTGTAGCAATTTTAAAAAGGGCAGGGTGGGGAGGGGAAACATGGAGGGAAGAGAAAGAGGCCAGGAAAGGGGGAAAAGGCATAGCGGCAGACTAAGAGTAAACATCATGTCCACTAGGCTATTATAGCGGAGCCAGATTAAGTGGTATATCATAGTGCGAAGGGTCATTATAGAACACAATATTAAGGAATTTTGGAGTGATGGGAATATGGGATGCAAATGTAAACCAGAGCTCTCCTATGGGGTCATATTTATCTGCTTTTCCTTGCAATTGAAAGGTAATTGTTTCCAAAGATGCAATAAACCAATTGTATTCTTAACATGCTGGAGGGGAGGTTTGCACAGGCCTTTTCAGTACATAGCTAGAGAATATTTAGTTGCATTTAAAATATGAGAAACAAGTTTACTGGACTGTGATTCTAAACCAGGGACATAGAGGCAAAGAAGAGCAGACAAAGGGGAAAGTCGAAATGTAGTTTCCAGTATCTGTTCAAGCAATGTATGAATTTCCCTCCAGAGTACTAAGATATGGATGAAGTCACCTCTATGCCCACAGCTCCATCAGCATAAGTGGGCGGATAGCTGCAAATATCTTATGCCGTCTTGTGGCTAAAAGAAAATAGAAGGCCTGGAAATCCTATGCCTAATTCTGTTCTACATGTCCTCATCAGTCAGAGGTCACAAGTCTCTTTCCCATTCAAGCTCATGTCACTGGAATAAGGTTCCTGAACAGTCTAGGTGAGGACTGCTCATTTGTGAATATTTCAAAGCGTTGGATTGTGGTATTCCATATTTTTCTGAGAGGGAATTCAAGGACCTCCAACTCATTCCATCAATAAAGTAGTAAATCAACTTAGGTTCCCCATTAACTTTCTCCAGGGATGACTACATAAAGGAGGAGAACTTCATGGAATATCAGGATTATCCCAGTTTGAGGTTATTGGGGAGAGCATTGCAGTTAGCCTTAATATCTTGGTGGAGAATAACTAGATAACTCTAGAAATGTTAATAACATGATCTCCAAGAGCAATAACAGATCTAGAGAGTTTAGGAGAGTTTAAGATTGAGGCAAAAAAAGTTACTACAGTATTAGAAGTCTCAATCTGAAACCATCTAGATGAGAATGGGGGAGGGAGCGACCAGGTTACTAGCTGACTCAGGTGGGTAGTGTAAGAATACTTTCATATATGTGGGAGCTCTCTGTCACCCTCCTTGGCTGATTAGTGTGGAGAACCTCCTGAAAATTTCTGTACTGGTCTAAGGGTACTTGGTGGGATTTTGACAGGGATCATGTGAAACACACATAAAATCTGGGGTAAGATGTTAATTTTTAGAGCTGAAATGTGACCAAACCAGGATATAATTTGTTTTCCCCATGCGTGGAGATCCTGTTTGATGTCAGAAAATTGTCTTCATATTGCAAGGAATAGGAGGCTGTGATATAAATCCAGAAAGATTTTTTTAATCATTTTAGTTCGTCAGTTGACATTTTAATTTTGTGATAGCAGATATTTATCATTATCTGGGATATGTAATAGAAGACCTTCAGAGTTGGAGTAATTTCATTTACACTCTTAGATGAACTAATAAGAATTAAGAACTTTATATATTTTTGGAAGGGAGATATGAGGTTTGGTTAAAATGAGTCCCACATCCCACTATTACACATCCAATATATGGATTGCGCCTGATGAGGTTTGCTAGCGGTTGTACGACCAACACAAATATGAGCGTTAATAAAGGGCAGCCATTTGACACTTTTGTGTGTTTTCATTTTTTTCACATTAGGCGAATGGCGTGTAGAAATGCACTTCCCTACACATTGTAATTAAAATGTGCCCCCGTCCACCATTTTTTCCAATTCAGTAATCTTACTCTGCAAAATTAAATCTTGTTTTTTCACTCCTCCACACAATAGACACAATGGGACACCTACTGGAAGTAACGCCCATGTATTTAGACTGTAAGCTCCAGTGGGGCAGGCATCAATGTAAATAATGTAAACGCTGTATAATTAAGCGATAATAACACCTCAGTGCACCCAATTCCTTCCATCAGCCGATGTAAACTTCTGCTACTCCACAAATGCCGCCATCTTGTACTTTGACACTACTGTAGATACACTTGCTCAAATTAGTAAATAAGATTTTGCTCTGTGCCTTGGCTGTTTTACAATCCATAAATGAGCCCCATTGACTCCAATAGAATATATTAGCCATTTTATGTCATCAGAGATATAGTGGTTTTATTGGCAGAAATTTTTGGCAATTGGAATGCTATCATAACATGTGTGATCCTAAAACAAACCTGATGCCCAAAATTAATCTGGCATATCTAAAATGCAGTCAGAAGATTACCTCTGTAGGCCTGTGTGTGCCTATGAATGCACTATCAGGCCCCAGTGAAGTCAGAAGTAATCAGTGTGTGAAAATGCATGTAGTCAAATTGGACAAGAACCATTTCTATAGTTGATCACTTTCGAATACTCATTTCAGTGACAGTGTTAAAGGAACAACTAGTCGCATGGGCTCTGCTCCCAGGAGGCATGCCTAGCTCCACCCGTGGGTGTATTTAGATATTTGACTTTAGATACACCCATGGGCCACGGCATGAAACATATACACACACACATATATACTACTTCCAGTTTTTATTGAAATTTAAGCAGTAAAACCTGAAATGGTACAGTGGTATGGAGTGAATTTGTAGAAGTTAAAAGAAAACGTTTGGGCTACGAAATGTTTTTGTTTAAAAAAAATTCAGAGCTATTAAAAAATGCCTTTATCAGGGAACAAGTAATGGGTTAACAACTGTGACAAAGGGAGTGGTTTTCCACAGGCTTCTAAAAGCGGAGGAGTTAGGTACATAGCAGAGAGAGTCTGCAAACAGAGTCACACATTTGTACAGTGATGTACCTAAGTTACAGAGATGCAGGTGGAGGACATATGTGTGACAAAATAATATTAAAAAGTCTGATTTAATTTGCATATGCTGAAGTGTTTAAAAAGCATCGTTTTCCAAAGGCTGACAGGGTGGGTCTGCACTGAGGCTAATCAAAATAAAACACCTGCAGGGAACTCCTTTTTAAAGGCAAGGTGGGAGTGTCATCTGTCCATCAAGCTATAGCTATGGGAGGAGTGTAAAGAATTTAAACCTGCCTTTTTCTTCTATGTGTGTGACCAACGCCAGAGAGTGGCCATGGTTTATGGAGCTTGTCTTTGTTATTTTAGCGTTGGGATCACAAGGAAATTGTGTGCAAAGTTTATGTTATGAATTACTGCAGTTAAGGGCGTACAATTCCTTAAGGCTACATTATGTAAGCTGTAGTAAAAAGATTGTAGAGATGGCGCCTCTTTCATATGTGCCCTTAACTGCAGTAATAATAGTGTCGGCATACACCCCGATGTCAGTCTCTGCTGCAGTGCTCTTAAAGGATCGCATTTGCTTAAAGTAATTTTTCTGAACAGTCGAGATGAAGAATATATTGGGCTCCTCAGGATTCGGAGTGAAGATGTCGCGGTAACTGTTGTCGGGGTTAGAAGCTTCGGGAAAAGGATTACCATCTAATTATTTTGCCATCCTGACAGTAAAAACCAAAGTAAAATCAAAAAAATATTCATGTGTGCATCACCTCTAGTGTGCCTGTGTCAAACAACTTACAGTGTCCTGCAGTAATGGAAGTACATTAAGCCTTGATGGAAACAATTCCTACAGGTATCCCACTTGTGTTGATTATCTGTTTGTATAAAAGCAGTGTTGGAACAGACTGTTATTTTACCCTTTGAAGCATTGTTTGGACAATATTATACTGCTGGAAGTAGTCTGTTGCTAACAGAATGGGGAGCAAAACACAATTATCAAAGAAAGATATATAGACCACCTTTAGAGAAATTGCAAAGAAAGCCAAGGTGTCAGTTTTCTACACCATCAAAAGGCACTTAGAAACTGGAGAAAACTCTGACAGGAAGAGTTCTGTGAGACCCAGAGCCACAACAGGAATTGACAAGTTTTTGAGAGTCAACACCTTACATGATAAATGGCTCACAGGACAAAAGTTTCAAGCATAGCTTAATAGTGGTCAAAGTAAGCAAATCTCACTTTCAACTGTGAAGAGAAGACTTGAAACTGCAGGTTTGACAAGTCGAGTAAGAAAGTGATTGCTAAGATTGCAAAAGAAGAAAAAGAGGCTTGTCTGGGCCATGAAGTACCACCAATTAACTACTGAAGACTGGAAGAAGGCCTTATGGACTGATGAAGCAAAATTTGAAATCTTCATTTCATTGCCCTGGGTTTTTGTGTGCCGCCGAGTAGACAAAAGGACTGGTTCCTCAGTGTGTGACACCAACTGTACAGCATGGAGGAAGAAACGTGATGGTCTGGAGCTCTTTTGCTGGATTCTCGGTTGGCAGCTTGCAACTTTGATACGTACCCCCTACCTAAACAATGTTGTAGACGAAGTACACCCCTTCATGGCAACGGTATGGCAAAAGCCCCTGATGGCAGTGGGCTCTTTCAGAAGAATAATGCACCCTGCCACACTGCATTAATTGTTCAGGAATGGTTTGAGGAACGTGACAAAGAGTTCAAGGTGTTGACTTGGCCTCCCCTGATCTCAATATGATGGAGCATCTGTGGGATGTGTTGGAAAAACCTGTCAGAGCCATGGAGGCTCCACCTCGCAACTTACAGGACTTATATCACAGGATACCTTCAGGTCTTATGGAGTCCATCCCTTGAGAGGTCAAAGCTGTTTTGGTGGCACAAGGGGGACCTACACAATATTAGGCAGGTGGTTAATGGTGTGGCTGATCGATGTATATTTTCTTGCTAAGTCTTTTTATGGTGTAGACGAGACTGGGTAGATGGGTGGGTAGATTCAATGTACAGTCGTGTTTTTGTTAAGAAATAAGAAATAGGCAGCACATTTTCACATCAAGCCTGGCATTGTCAGGGCCAGAAGAAAATGAATTGTATTTATTACTTAAGATTTGAAGGCTTGTGATAATATCTTGTTAATTACACTTGCGATAAAGCCTGCCGTGTTAATTATGCTGAAAATAAATCTTTCGCCCCTCAGGTATTTGGTAGCCGCAGTTCTTGGTGAGTTAAAAATATCTACTTTATGATATGTCTATTTAATGGCATTAATTATTTCCACTTCTATTCCCTGGAGATAATGTTTCTTCATTATTTGTCTATTAGCAGACAAAAAGCCAGTTTAACAGGACTGAATTACCTACATACTGCTCTATCTATCTATCTATCTATCTATCTATCTATCTTATCTGTTTCCTGTGCCATATGTACAATATAATGTAATGTAATTATTTATATACATATATATATATATATGTATACACACATATATATATATATATATATATATATATATTTATTTATTATATCTACAGCGCCAATTATGTTACCATAATTGTTACCACTTGTGAATTACACTTTGACTTTACTTAAAGTACTGACATGGACTGCTTGGTGGGGAAAGTTTCATGTATTTTGACTGTCTGAGAATGTCCACATTCCTGCATACATGAATAAATAAATAACAATAATAACAATGGTGGGGAAAGTTTCATGTATTTTGGGCGACTGAGAACATCAACATGGCCGCATACACCGACACCTAGCCTTGGAGGTTACAGCCCTGTTCAACCACTGTGTATCATTTCAACAAGTTTGATCCCTCTTTCTTGATCCCTCAGTTCTTTATGTAGTATTTCACCCCCGACCAGTTCCGATCTTTCAGTATGGCTAATGCAGCCATGAGGCATGCAGTACAGTCACGCTTGCCATATGTTTGGATAAACTTCATCATGTGTTTCTCCACAGCCTGGATCTCTTCCCTGTCCAGTTTTTTTCTCCCTGAAAGGAAGTAGAGTGGTCCATTATGGCGCTGCAAAATACAGAAAAGGCAAAGTGCTTTTGCCTAACATAACTGTCTGCTACACCTACCTGTGGAAGCCATGGCTGGGCACTGTTCACATATTGCCGGGCCCATACAACACCTCTCTTCTGGCGTGGAAGTGTCAACCGAACACTTGACCACTTGTTCCTCTGTCACGCGGGATTGCTCATCATCCGACATGTCGCTCTATAGCTGTACCGGTTATGAAAAGAAACAGATATGTATGCTTTTGACTTTTACCTCGGTCATTTACATAAGACACAAGATTTCCAACTTACCATCTGGATCAATGTGCCTATCAATGTCTACCACTCTCGAGAGTCATCAACAGTTTGATGACCTTGTTGAGTTGGAGGGTACCTTCTGGGAGGTAGTAATACTGCCGGTGCACCCTGATGTCATGCCCAAGAAAGTCCGCCAACTGAACCAGGGGTGTGTCATTTAGGTTGAGGAGCTTTGAGTGAGAGAGTGGCAACGTGCTTTTGACGCTTTATGGAAGACAGCGTGTGGGGATGTTTGGCCCCACAGTCTCGAGCAAACAGTCGCATGCAATTGGAGTCACTGAAGTGTAACAAGGCAGCTGGTCTGGCAAATATGTAGACATTTCGTTTATCCACTCTACATTCTTCATGCTTCTCTTTGAGAAGTTCCATCGCACCTTGCATGGCTGGTGTCAACAGGATGGGGACTTTTCTCTCTCGTTTTTCCGGATTTAATGCGAGTAAAGTGCCGACAGAGTTTACTCTCAAACTTGGAAGGTGCTGGGGCCACATCTTTGTGGAGATCTGAAGTATCTCTTGAGGAAAAGGTAGTCAGCAACATCTTGGAAACTTCCCCTTCTTCAGCTGAGCTAGATCAACTGTGCCAGGGTGACTTTTGCAAGCAGTGCCCAGTGATTAAGCATTGGCTCAGTGGATAGACCACTTCGGTAGGCTCACTGCTTCTCATTGAGTCACAAATGCATATTTTTTTCACGAGGTAAGAGTTGAGGCACATTACACTTGGACTGCTTAAGAGTTTTCAAGGCAGCCGATGAGATCAACTCGTTCCATTTTGCCTCATATATCTTTCTGAATTTGCATGCGTTTTCAACTGCCGCAGTGCAGCCCTCCATCATGGCTCGGCACTTCACAATGTTCTCTATCCCTTGCAGGAGTGCCATTGATTGTGCCATCACGGGTATCTTAAATGTACCTCATCATAACCAGATGCCAGCTTCACAGTGTCTACTACATTTAGAAAGTTCAATGGGATGTTAAAGTATTCCATCCTCTCCAATGGTGTAACCCTTCTGGCCTGTAACAGTAGCCTGCCCATTTCTCTAAGCTTCTGACTGATGTACTCGTGTCTGCCAACATCTCAACTGACCCAGTTGAAGAGATGTTGCCCCATCTGCATGATGCATTGGTTATTTTTGACTGTGAGTAAGACTTCATCTGAGGTTATGTTGTTCAAGGTCTTCCAAAAGCCACCACTGATGTCAGATGGAACAGGCTAAGCAAATGCTCACAGTGTCAGGTGTGAGCTTGTTGTTCCTTTGGTTTAGCTTACATCTCTTCATGTGTTGCCACATTTATTTTCTTGCAAACAAACATTGGCAGGCTGCACAGTGCATGAAGCCATCGGCATCCATCTCATGTCCTGTACTCATTGCCTCAGCGTTGTGTGCAAAGTTGCCCCTATTGCGAAGATGTTCCAATTGCAGGCACTTTTCTTTTGAGTGCTTGGGGAATTTCATAGCCCAGACTACTTTAGTCTCATTGTACTGAACATGCTCCATATGCCGGGCTATTTTTGAAAGGGACTTCTCACAGTACATGCAGCAGTGCTTTTTGTTATACGCCCTGGAGCCATCACTGTTTCTGAATAGCGTTTGGACAGACATTGCGTTGTCTCTCCAACACTCTGTGTGTAAAACACTGCTGACAGCAGGTCGAGAATGGTTGTGCGTAGAACACATATCTGGGTACCTGCACTTTGCTCCACTCGCAGTCAATGGGGCATCACTGCTGGTGTCTGCACTGCTCTTCTCCGAAGTGTCAGGGGCATACTCATCTCCACTGCCTTCCTGACTATAATCTGAGCCTCTGGTGGGCTCTGTCATGCTCCACTGTTCCCATTTTACTTTCAGCAGCAGACGGATGCGACTTGTCGTTTTCCACGTCTAGTGTATAAAGTGTGGACACGCTGTAAGTACATGCTTACATATGACCTCTAGTGGCAGCACACGCGCACACACAATCTCCCTCCACATTGGACACACGCACACTTTTGATCCGACAAAAGCGACTCCAAAGGATATGCCAGATTTTTATGCCGAGCAGATCATCAAGGTCCCCCACATTGATTAGCTTTGGGATGCTTTGTGGGGACTTAATTTTTTGTCCCCACCACGACTATGGTTCCCACAGTGTTGGTGTGGGAGGGTGATGGGAGGTATATACGGCATGTCCCAGGTTTCCTTCCTATTCCCCGAGTTGTTCTTTAGAACAACGCGGGGCGTGCATTATTACCGTTATTACAGTAATTTTAACCTGGATTTTTGCCCGCGGCTCACAGAGCTGCAAGCAAAAATCAGCGTTGAAATTACTGCAGTAATGGTAATAATGCGTACTATTAATGGTTATAGTGCGTGGCCAGCGTTGTTGTAAAGAACAACACAGGGAATTGAATTCCCCCTTATGTGTTTTAAAACCCCAGGGAGATTGCATTGGAAGTCCTTTCTGCATGTGTAATGCATACTGTACTTCGCCATAACAGATACATTTGTTTGTATTAATTAAAACATGCACAGTAATAAATAGCTAGGATAACTGTTTAATGCAAATCTTGATTCTACTACAACGGACAGTCACTAGGGTCAGGTATGAGTTACAGGTAAGCAAAAATGGATTTCTCCTGGATGATTGATTATTGATACCAATGACAAGTATAGATCCATGTTCATATTAATAATAGGCCTCTGTTTGCTCGTTTGCTCTTGGGATCAATAATGGCAATTTCCTCTATATACTGAATAAATGTAAGATTCATGAGTTCATTGCCTTATGTGGTAATTTATCAAAGGACAAAAAACCCTAATGTTGGTAAAAATGGGTGTTTTCACCAGGATGGAGCTTTTTATTGCTTTGCCCTATGCATCAAAGTGTTTCCCAACTCCTTTGCATGAGGAATCCTATGTAGCGTACTGGTACTTATACAGCCACAATACTTGTCTGTTATCGCCATCCTGATTCTGTGAATGAATAATTTTTTTCAATATTCAAATGTATTGTTTTTAAACCTTTTTTTTTTAGTATTTTTTTATCGGTGTTAGGGGGTATCATTGCCTTGAAACAACAACTGATATAGTGCCCTTCCCATTCACTACATAAATTAAAATAAACATTTGTATTAGAAACGTTAAAACACAAATATATTTACGTTAAAGCTCTATTACCACCTAATGGCTATATTTTATTCACTATCCCTGCGCCTCCCGAGTACTGTTCCATGCAGCTGTTTTACACATTTGCATCAAGCATTTTTTAATTTAATTCCATAAATGCTGCACAAGACACCTGCCTTAGATTGTCTCATTATAGGCACATACCTGACAGAAACGGTTGACATCAGTTGACTGGTTTAAGATTTCTGCAGTGACTGATTCATGTTTAGTGTCTTCCACTATCTCTTCTCATTCCAACAGTGATGCACCACTGATAGCTGCACAGAAATTCCAGTCGCCAATGACTGCTTTATTATTGGTAGTTTATAATGCTTGAGCTTGCCGTTCAGAACTTAAGAGTTCATCATTGACTGAAATGACGGGGCAATCATTATTTATTGATTAAAGGGCAAAATTAATTTATGGAGACCTTTTTTGCCCCAGTATATTAAGGGGGCAATATTATTGTAGTATTATATTATGGGGGTAAGTGCCACAGGTGTGCATCGTAAATAATTATAGCCTCCAATTAGCAATCAAATAATATTGCTCAGTTAATAAAATTATTCATATTTCCCCATAATATTAATCTTAAACATTAAGATTGCATCCATAGGGGCATATTCAATTGTTGGCGTTATAGCGTGTAACAGTGGACATTGCATCCATGTCTATCTTGCATTATGTAACAAAGCTCGTGTGCATGAACATTTGCTTTTTCTCATAAGGATCCCAAGTATGCTGGCATCAATTGAAAGAAAAATGAGGCACAGCATAGGCGGCTTAAAATCATATGTGTGGTAAAGAAATTTCCAAGGCTAGTTCTGGGAAATAAATGCAGCATTGTTTGGGTGTAGTAAGGGCTGTATTATTAAATAAGTCATACTATGTTGACAGGCCTGGATTTGTGGAAAGACTAGATAGGCCCAGGCCTATGGTGGCAGAGGTACAGTGGTGACACTATAGTCACTTTGTGCATCTTTCTTTTATAGTATTTATTAATAAGTACTAAACATTTTACCATGGATTCTACTAGGACTAAATCATTTATATATAATTTATTTTACACCAGTGGGATACAGTGTAGTTGTTAAATTGGTGGCATGGTGGATAAATATATGACACAGAAAGAGTTTGATTGTTATTATGAATGTTAGATGTTGATGACGTTTGGGTAAACCAAGTTTGTTGTGAAGAATTATAATGGCCTTACACATTGCAAACTGGTTATTTAGCCCAAATATCAGATTGAAGGGCCAAATTACAATGAACAGAATCCTGTTGTCCAGAGGTTGAGCTGTGCTGCCACATCACAATATAAAGCTAACTGCACTACCACTTCCATTTTGACTTATGACCTAACACACAAGTTGACATGGGTTATCTGCAGCTGTTTTTTCACATGTTAGTAGATCAATTTGTGACCCATAGGATTTCAATCGCTTAGTAAGGTTCCACACACACTACAGTGTCTGACGTATTTGGTTGAAAATGACCAAATTGGCCTTCCGTATCTGCACATGTGCCAAGCAGTTATCAATTTTAAAATGTAGGCAAATAGATTACTTTATGCAAATAATATTAAAATACATATGTATATAAATTAATCTAACTGTCTATCTTTCTAAACAGTATATATGAACACAATGTAAGGAAAATGTGTTTTACTGAAACATAATTCATGCTTTGATTATATATTCCCTTTATATTGAAATGTTAGTTATTCCCAGGGGTTAATGTCTGATATGATATGGAACTGGGCCCTTCATAAATAAATTACCTGGAAAACCTGACTGTGCTTGGTCTTTTGGGCATTTTTGTGTAAACACTGCATGACGAACCTGACAATCACCCCTGGTTATTCCTAAATAATTAATATTATTTATTTAGCACAGCTCTTCTTGCAGAATTTAACACAACTACTCCCATATCCAGGATATGTTTTGTTCAATTGCTATTGCTTGATATTGTGGCCACTGAAACACAGAACCATTGTAGACTTTGTAGACTTTAATGTGGCAAAGAAAGCAGTATGGCCACCTAAATACATATTAATAAATGCAAATTAATTATTTTATAGGAAAATAAAATACAATTAAGCCATATTTATACTTAGGGCAAGACTGGACTAATCCCAAAGAGGTAGGCAGCCATTGCGCCTACGAGATTACCGCTGGCTCCTAACTATCGGGATCAATCTATTGATGTCAATAAATGCACATTTTCCCTGGCTACTTAAAAGATCTTGCTCTCTCCTAGATTTGCTACTGAATTCTACACTATTTTGCACATGCCTGATTTATGGTATATTTTCCCTTTAAGATTTTTTTGCAGCTTCTTGTCTGTAATTTCCCCACAGGCCTGTGTATTTGACTTGACTTATTGATTTGGGTAGAAGGTAAACAAAATAAGCATGGACCATCTGCTTTGTAATATAGACATGATTAGTTCTTATTATGCAATGATATTTCACAAGCTTATAATGGGCAGGTGGGGTACATTTTCCTACTTAGCTTCCCCCTTCTTTATTCAGAGTGATGTTATGTAGTATATTAAGGTCATTCAAGTATGTGAGTATATCAGGAACCAAGGCCGTGTAACAAATCATTATTTCTAATTGTTATAGTTTTAGAATAGATTAGATTGCGTTAATATATTACACGATACCCATTTTTGGTGTCTGACTGCTGGCTGAACAGCTGCACTTTGTGAAAAATATTTAAAAATCACTTATTTTCACTATGAACAATACAACAAATCCATTATTTTTTTCTTTGTCATTTCATTGTATTACAATGTTAAAACTGTAAAGACAGATGGGGTTAATGGATGTGTGGCAGCAAGAATTGTTGTAAAGTTGGCTAGATTATTATTGTATCTGGCCATACAATGGTAGGAGCCCCATATGGTTAATCATTCTTTGGTTGGGCCATGCACAGAAACCAATAATGATTTATTAGACTCTGTCTCAGAGCCCAAAAATAATAGTGGAAGCTACACAGAATGTTCTTTAATGACAACTACGGCAACAATACGGAATGAGATTATTAAACTCTCTTCCATGCCGCCCCTGGGATTCAAGGTGTTCTGTTAACATTGTGATACTGTGCTGCAATTTTCAAAATTACTTTTTATAATTAAAAGTTGCAACAGTATCAGATTAGGACAGTAGGAGAGAAAAGTTCATATATACCAGATAATAAACTGTAGATACTTATATGATCTGTTTAACAAAAATCAAGAATTATTTTGTTCTCAAAAATCAATCTTGTTGATTTAGGAATAAGGAGGTGACTTACTTCAGGATTTGACTTTGCACCCCACGGGCAGTAAAGTTAGGTCAAAATGGTTTCCTGACATGATTGGTTGTTTGATGTGAATGTGTTTTTCCAAAGTACAGACCAGTTAAAGGGATGTCGTTCTGTGAGCTGTATTAGTGTTATTATTATTATTATTATTATTATTATAATTATTATTGATTTGCAAGGCACCACAGTGCCCAGCAGTGGGGAATCCATACATACATACAACAAGGATATACAAGTTGACAAACAAAGTCAGAGCTTACAATCTTGTGGGAAAAGTTCATAGCTGAGACCAGAGAAGCGTGGGTAGTCGAGAGTAAAGATTGGAACAGTGGTGAGGGTGTACCAATGTGAGTAATATAAGTGGGAATAGGGCAGGCTCCAGTAAAGAGATCTGATCAGGTATGGTACGGAATTTCATAGTTGGGTAGTGGCACAGAAGTCTGGGAGCGAGGGGTGGTTATCAAAGAGGAGGCGCGGCCTAATTCTGAGACCAATATAAGAAAACGTGAAGGAGAATATGTCGAGATTAGGTTTGACATGTATGAAGTGGGGGATGTTGTTAAAAGCCATGTAGATGAGGGAGAATAATTTGAATTTGGTTCTGGAGGATACAGGGAGCCAGTGTAAGGATTTGTACAGTGGTGCGGGAGATGGGGTGTGGTGAAACCAGAAAACCTATCATGCTGCAACATTAAGAATGAATTGAAGTAGGGATAGATGAGTAAGGGGAATGTCACATAGAATGTTGCAGTACGAGACAGGAGATGACAAGAAATTGGACAAGCATTTTGGTTGTAACCTTCAAAAATTTTGCCAGCGTGTATACTAGTAAGATTTTGAAGGTGGAGACTATAGGACTGTGAGAGAAACTAAATGTACATTAATGTGCTATGGCTATAGAGGGAGAGTGTGTGTGTGCTGCAAATGCGAGTTCGTCTATCTAGTTGACCTAGAAATAAAGTAATACTTATATAATAATCTGTCCATAGCCGGGGAACACTGTTGGTCAGTGATTTAATGAACCATTCACAGTTTCACTGTACCGTCCGTGTGTACTTACACGTGCATGGCTTAATCTTTGAGACAAGCATATGCTACTGGCAGGATCAACCAGGTAGCTCCCTCTCCCTAAGGGGATGGAAGGGGGTTGTGCATAGATGGTGGATGATAGAGTCTGGCTGCAGTAGGATGGTAAAAAGGGTGAACAATATTGCCACAGAGAAAAATAGAAATATATCAAAGTATAACAATAAATGTACATGCAGAAAATAAAAATGGATTGAAACAGGGACAGATGAGAGAGGGAAATGTCAGTTAGGAGGAGGATGCAGTTGTCAAGGCAGAAGATGATATTGGAGATTGGATAAAAGTTTTGGCTGTAACCTTTGAAACATGGCTAGGGCATATTATAGCAAGATTTGGAAGGTGGAGACTGTGTGCATATGAAGAGCATATAAGGAGGTATCACCCACCTTATAGGATGTTGATACTTTTTTTGTCATTTTTGGGTGCCTAATTTATCCTGGGTATTTTTTAATGTGGTGTGTATATTGTCTGTGGAATATGTCCTCACATCATTGTCATATCTCCTCACCCCCTCCTGACAGTGGCATTCCTCTTTTATATCCTGGCCCATACCTTATCCCCTAATAGACTTAAATTCTGTATCCTTGTCTGTTAACATTGTATAAAAATGTATAGTTATTTAAAGTATATGTATTCTATCTTGTTTATGGATATGTATAAAATGCTAGAGAGAACATTGACATTATTCATTATGTGATTTCACCAATGGCTGGCTTAAGGCTGTTCAAGGACTGGTTGCTTGTATAGGTTTATATTTTGCTAAAGGCTACAAATTTTATGTTATTTTTACTTATTAACTAACAAGGGAATCTTCCCTTTACAAGGCAGCGCCGCTTTAAATTTAAGCGCTGAAGACGCCGAACTCGCGGGTGTTGAAGAACCCGGAGCTTCATACATTTACCCCCAAGATTGCAGCATTCACATTGAAGCAGAAGAGTGGACTGGCCAAAAATAAAATGAGAGATTATTAAAATGAGATGAAGGGGTAATTTGGGTACATTTTTAGTGTGGGTTCACCAAAGGGCTCCTATATTTTCACTTTTCAGTTGCACTGTGTCTGTACAAAAAATAAATACAAATTCTGCTGACACACCAAAGTGCCACGTGTGATAAAGACATTCCCAATGCCCCCTCACTCTTATAATTAAGTGACATCGTAAATGAGGGTAACACTGCATTTTAGTAGAAAATTAAAAGGTTTCATGTATTGAAAGATGTAGTTCTAAAGTTATAAGCGGTTGGACTTTCATGTGATGTTTATATTTGCAACTCTTCGGACTCTTCTTCCTCCCACAAACGTAAGCACACTTTTATATCACACAGGCATCTCCTGAGAGTGGAGAGCAGGACTCCACCATGAAAGAGCTTGACGAATCACCTATGCACAGTGGGGCATAAGCAAAGATTTTTGGCGGTGCTCATCCATTGTACTTCGTAAATGAAAACTAATCTGCACTATTAGAAGACATACCAAAATTCAAAGGAGTGAGGTTTTTACCACAAGAAATACAAAGTGTTTTATGTTCATTTTTATTGTATGTGAGGTCGATGTGGTCTACGTTCCATTGTGGTAGTGCAGCTGTAATGATTTTGTGAAAAAATTATATTATCATACTTCCTTGGCCAATACTAAGGGGGTTCCATTTGCATCTTCTAAATGCGCTTTATAAGGGAGAGTGCATTTCTGGGCACACTTTTAACATTCAAATACACAAAACTGACACTTTATACAGTCTCTGATTACAACTTGCTTAATGTAAAACATAAATAAGTATTGTATGAGAAACACAGAAAAGTGTCAGCATGCAGGACTTTAAATGTGCATTATGTATAGAGGAAAAAAATCCTTTCAATTCCTGTCCATAGGCAAGTACATGGGATCTCAGCTGCCTAGCGCCCTCACACCTTTCTAGGCTGCAAACACAGTATGCACTTGTTGGCTCACTTCTGCTCAAAGTCTTTCCCATAGCAGAAAGTTTTTTCCATATCAACATTTTGGTGAATGGTAAAGGTGGAATCACTCATCTAGCCTTTGTAGTTGGACCTATTATCTCGTATTAGTAGGTGACTGATTTTCTTGGGGCAGTTTGGAAAAGTCAAATATTGATGTGTACCTATGTATGTAATAAAAATATTTTCCAGCTCATATCATTTGAACTATGTTTCCTGTCCCACAATTGAGCAGAGATATTTTATCACAAATAGCTCTGTGTGTTGAGAACAATGTATTAAATCCCCTCATCCCATCTACATTGTAATAATATATCCCCCTTCTCCCCACATTTACCTTCTTCCTTCCGGCACTGCAGAGACAGAGTTTTCTGTCTTCTCTTCTTGTCTGCACACATGGGACAAAGTCAGCAGAGGAGACAGGAGAAAGTGAAGGGGATGAACGGATCGTAATGTCGATCCACGTCCACAAGCAGTAGGATGACTGGTCCCAGGAGCCTGCCACTCAATCTTAAGATAGGGGCAGAGCTATCAGGCAGTAGGATTTCCCCAGGATTTTGGTGGGCCAGTCTGACCTTGCTAATTACCATAGTTTGAATGTTGGGAGGTATATATTATTATTATTCATGCATATAACAAAGAAATTAGGGAAATGTACATAATAATGTTAAAATATGATTGTTAATTAGGTTATTTGTTCATATTACACAGTCAATTTGCATAATACCCAAAAGTTTTGGCCCCAGAGCCATATGTCAAGAACCACTGATCTATTCACATTTGTTGAACACCAGCTATTTAAAATCATAAAGACATAGCTGGCTCCAACCAATAATTATAGTTTTTAGTAATTAGATAAAAAAAGATCCTTGCTTTGGAAAACCAGAAAACCATAATCAGCAGCAGTGGGTGATCATAGTGGCATCTCTTATCAGATGACATTACAAAGAAATTGCAGATCTCTGCATGCTCAAATCTGGAAGAATTAATAGTCTGCCAGACCCTATTTAAATCTGGGTATATTTTACATGTATTCTGTAGTGTTTCCAGGGACAGTCCCATGGTTGGAAGCAGGGGTATATCAGTTTGTTGCCTGGCTCCATATTTTGGGTTGGGGCCCAGCTATGCTATTCTCACCTTCTGGACCACGTTGTCTGCTCTCAATAGAGCAGAGAGCGGAAGCCTATTCTAAGCATGTGCCAAATGGGGAAAATGGATTTTCTTTTAAAGGGTTTTCTCAATTTCATGTATAGGACTCATGTGTACCTTGGGTTTCCCATGACAGCCCTAGTACAGAAATGGTTAACTTCAAGGGCAAATGTCCCTTTAATATTTCTTGATGTCCTGGCATTATTAGGATTTGTGCAAATATGTACATAAGAGGGACTTGTTAACTTATAATCATGCCCTGGGTCAATTTATAAGAACTTCAGCTGACTAAAATAAATGCATATCCTAATATTGGACCATTTGTCAATATTTAAGAATGTCAGTTCAGCTGAGCTACAGAAAGGTAATTAATACCAACATGAGGTAGTTGGTGCTGAGGTCAATACTAAGCTCCAGATCCCAACCATTATAAAAGCAGACAAATGTCTTTCTGTACAGAGGAGCCTATCCTACCTGACCATCCAAGATCAAACACAATTAAAGTGTATTCAGAGGAAGCATTTATTCAAACCTATCTGTCTCTCTGTTTAAGATTAGACCAGTAAAGTGGTTCTTTAGTCGAAGATAAAGTCAAATACTTGATGAAAGCAGAAAAACAATAAAAGCAGCCTGCCTCTAGGCATGTGTGTCTTACCATGCTTAAAATAGATGATCCCCAGTCATATACTTTAATAGTAAATCCCCCAACCTCTAAACATCAGGAAGTCATGGAACAGAGCAAAAAATGCTGGGAGGAGTATGTTTCTCCCAAACGACTGGCGCCAGGGCATCTGACTTCTGCCTTTCTTTTAGCTGGGTGGGGGCAGTTGAGTACTACAATATGTTTTAGGTCCCTTAATGACGCATCCTGTTTGTGGGGGAAGGGATTAACTTCTAGTAATTTATTTTGTCTGCATTAGTGTTTGCTTTTATTGATACTAGAGTTGTGAGTAAGGAGCTGACTGTGTATCTGTCTCATTTTGGATGAAATCGACATCTCGGTGAGTGTGACTTACTATCTTTCCACTGGAACGTTCAGGATGGCATAACAGTTCTGTAATGTCCAGATGGCAGATTTGGGTAAATTAAATACAGTGTAACAAAAGACAAGGATAAATATTAGCTGAACTTTTACTAACAGTTTACAATCCATCTGCGATGCTGTTTGGGTTTGTCTGTTTATTGTTGATATGACAAGTGCTTTAATCTGAGTTCCTTTAGTTTATTGCACACTACTACGGTATCTGGATCACTCTCTCTTTAATCCATTAGGGGTCTCCTACACAGATATAATTCCAGAACATTCTATATTCAAGAGCTAAGAACAGATTCTCAGACCTCCTGCACAAGACTAATTGTTGATATGAAGATTTTTTTTTTTCATTTGCCACTGAGGATGTTGAGGTTACATGATCTCCGTGGTTACCTATCTAATAATACTTGTTTTCTTCACTCTGCCTCGCTCCACACACTGTAACCTTGGGGATAACTAAATAATCTATTACTGGTATTATTAATACATAATTGACTGGCACCTCCAAAATGGAACCTTTTGTATATTGTTTTATTAAAGATATCTGCTAGCATTTTAGTATGCCACTAAATGGATGAACATAAATGAGAAATCTTGTGTATCTTCAGTAAAAATGTTTGACTATGTTTAACTATTTGAGAACTAAGGATGCGCAAGAGTTTACATTTCTTTTAATGTGTCTCACGTCACGTATCCCCCTCTTACAACTAACTCCTATTGGATGTTAATATAAGGTAACTGACTTTAGGTATATTTTGCTTTCACTAATTAAGTGATATATACTATCATGAAAGATATTTTCAGGTTAAGGGGTCTATTTCCTGATAAAGGAGTCACGCATTCGGCGTCATGCATCCGCAGATCCACCAAGACCGGCATTAAGCTTAGCACAGCTGCTCCAGGGATATTTTAATAATACATTTCGGTGATTACTCATTTTCTTTTGCAGCAATAAAATGTAATAGAAAATCTGTTATCTGCACATATTAATAAATAGGGGCCCTAGTGTTTATAAGTAAAGCAGTGCCTACCTGAGTTGCATGTGTAATGGATAAAGCAAGCAAAGAAATGGCTTATTTTCTTTGCAAAACACATCCACTCAAACAGATCCCTCATACAACATATTGAATGGTTTCTCTTTGGATTGCATTCAAATGGGAACTGGCAGTGTGGGTTCCGTAAATTGGTCATAATAATGAATGCTATGTATGGCAACCTGTATTTTCCAAGGGGCTTTCACTCAAATGAAACCACATTATAGGTAAACTGTCCACCTTGCATAAACATTTATTCAAGCATTTAACAGTTGTCTCAAACAATCCCATTGCAATAACAAAGGGGATATTATGCCAAATTTACCATGTAGCCTACAATGTCACTGTGCTAGATTGTCACTAAGTAAACATTTGTGTCATTGGAGTAATGTTTGTGGGTTTTTTTTTAACCGTAAATTATTTTTTATAGAGGGTGGCCCACAACTGGGTGTTTTACTTCAGCCTCTGTGACATTGTGGAGCCAATAGCCAGCCCTAGAATAAAATATCTCAGAGATGTTCTGTTGTATTCTTGAGAGGCCACTTCAAATGGGGACTACAATACAATACATTAGCAAGAAACATTTTACATTAAAAGTTCCCACTCAAGGATATTTCTATTTAAATAAAGTGTACAGCAATTGAAAACGACTGTGTTTAGCCGATTGTGGGGCCTATTTATCAAGAGATATCTCCTGCATTATGAAGACTAATGCAGGTTGCTATAGGCAACATCTGCACTTTTCAAAACCCGCCGGAAACTCACAGCTTGATACATTTACCCCCAAGTCAGAACCTGGAAGTTTCTTCTTTTGTTGCTGCGATAAACAAGTGGCAGAAATAGTGTAAATGGGGGACAGTCATTGCCAGGACAGCCTCTTATCAGACGCACTGCCCCGGCATGACTGTAATGGCAAATAGCTCAGTCAAGTCATTGCTGTGGATAGCAGTAATAACATATGTTACTTAATAGGACAGATATGTTGATATTTTTAAATAGGCCCCTATAACCCCAAGCCCTGTTTGCCACTTTTGCAGGGTGTAGAGATATTTTTCTTATAATAACACTGCATTCTTCTGTTGTGCTGAAAATACCACTGCATTAATAGAAGCTGTCTTTATGTAGAAAATAACACATATTTTATTCCACTTCTGTACCCAGTAAAATTGGAATCTGCAAAACAGAGAAGCCCTCAGCACAATAGTAAGTTATCTGTGCCCTGGGGTTCAGGGTTCATTATGTACAATATATTGTACTATACTTAAGCTTCTATGCTTAACTAGCAAATATACTTCAATTTCAGTAGGGGCTAAATGAGATATTATATATTAATTTTTATTAACTTGTTTAATATGAATATAATTCATATGCAAAGGTTTTGAAGTACAGTTTGTAGTAAAAGAATGGTTCCTGTGATACCCAGAGACAAAGTAACTTGTCCAAGGTCACTAAGGGGCATATTCAATTCTTTTTTAATGTTATAGCCAAAAAATCCTGCGGCACGCACGCTCTACGGTAATAGTGCCCGTAAATACCGTTATTACGGTAGTTTTCTCACTGGATTTCAGCCCGCGACTCAGGTAGCAGCGAGCTGAAATCCAGCTTACTATTACCGTAATAACAGTAATAGTTTTAACGCCACAGAAAATGGCGATAATTGAATATGCCCCTAAGAATTGAAAGTTTGATTTATGCCAGAATGATCAGTTATTCTCTGATATTGTTATACATTTAGTTAGATATTTTTCTACACAGAACACACTTTGTCAGTAGTCCCATTGAAGGACAATATAATCAGAATCCTTTTGCCACCTTTTGCAGAAAATTACATATAACAGTGGACAATAACTGATAGCTGCAAAACAAATATAACAAAAATGTTAAACACTTGTATTTCTGTCTTTTGCTTTGCATGATAACCCCAGAAACCAAGATACTTTAAATGTCTGGTCTGGAATTTTGAGGGGTGTTTGGAATGTGTGACTATGTCCAAAACTAAGTTTTATTATTTGTAATCATTTATTGTGCTTTGTGCAGCAGAGAATGCTCAGCCTTCTTGTTACCTAATACAAGCTGTTTATATAGCTGTTATAGAATGAGAATGAAAATGGTGAACCGGCTGCTGTTTGACTGGCAGGGGAAAGGTTTAAAGTGAATACCTTGTGGCAATCTGCACTCGCTCAGAATATCATTAATAACCTTCAGTGCCACAGGGCATATTACATGTTTCATTAGCCTCAGCAAGGTAAGATTGTCTTCGAAAAACAGCTCCAGATGTGTTTAATTGTCTTTGGTGTGTTTGGTCAAATAAACTCATGTTAACGGCAGAGCCGGCTATGTATTGCATTCAGCCATTGGATTTATGCTATTAGTTCTGTGTCTGGCTACCATATAGTGGTGTAATAAATATATACTGAACAAAACTTCTTAACAAACGTGTATTTATTGTGTAGAGGAAGAAAATTGTTTCAGTAAAGCTAGTTATACAACTGTAGGTCCGGTTCTACAGGTTGATGTTTTACCAAATGGAGCCCACATTGCACCTTTTGAATGATCACAATCTGGTGTAAATGGATCAGATCATTTTAAATTGATCCATATTGCTTGTGTGGTTATCTGATGACTAGGAAACAGAAGGCTGTCCCCTTACTTTTATATCTGGGTTGACCAAATCCACAAACAACTGGTTCTGTGGAATTTGACCATATGTAGGCCGAAAGACCAAATCTGTAGACAGACTAATTTCTTGATGTGACTGATAGACAGTTGTTACAGATGACTATACATTAGATTAGCTCTGTACCTTAACTACCAAATGATCTGGCAAATATAAAAAAAAAGTAAAAATGTGTGAAGGCAGTAGAAAATTACAAGGTGGTACCAAGGACTGTCGTCACACTCAGCAAAGGGTTGTTTTGAGGATCTACTGTAATACCATCTCCATCAGCTGCTGAACCCACTGAGCTGACATGTCATTGCCTTTGCAATCTCTGTTCAGCTACTGGACCCACTGAGCCTGTGCAGTGTCCTCCCAAGGACCTATTTCCCGGACGGGGCAGCACGTTGGCTAAGTGGTTAGCAGAGCGCTGGGGTCATGAGTTCAATTCCTGACGATAGCCTTATCTGTGTGGAGTTTGTATGTTCTCCCCATGTTTGTGTGGGTTTCCTCCCACACTCCAAAAACATACTAGTAGGTTAATTGGCTGCTACCAAAATTGACCCTAGTCTCTCTCTCTCTGTGTGTCTGTGTGTGTGTGTGTGTGTGTATGGTAGGGAATTTAGATTGTAAGCTCCAATGGTGCAGGGACTGTTGTGAATGAGTTCTCTGTACAGCGCTGCAGAATCAGTGGCGCTATATAAATAAATGGTGATGATGATGATGCTCCACCAGGCTGTTTTTACTTGTCACCCGGTTCCCAAACGGTATGCCTAGGCTCCCTGGGGTGCCTCGGCAATCTCACAAGGGTGTCTAGGCCAGGGCCAGTGTTAAGCAAGGCGGGGGACTACTTGGTAATTATTTTGGCTTAGGGGTGCCTTGAAAAAATTATGGGGGCCCTAAGGTTGCTTTGAACTGAAAAAGTTTGGAATCCACTGGGATAGACAATGGTTTATCCTATTATAATAAGCACTGTGTGAGCGCTGCAGCCAGGAGAGTGTGTTAGACCACTGACCACCAGCCTGACCAGTGTAGGCAGTAAGAGGTTCAGCTGCCAGGCATGAAAAAAATAATTAATTACATTTTTTTAAAAAAAAATTTTTTTTAAAGTGTGCCTAGTCCAGCCAAGAAGTGGGCAATAATCTCCAGAGTCTTTATAAATAATATAAGTGTTGGCAAAAGCCTCCAACATTTATTTTTCTGTATTAGTATTATTGCAAACTATTACACTGCCCCCACTCGGCTACTTCTTCATGCCACCGGGTAGCTGTAAGTATTATTTGGTATATTGAATTTAATTAATGACAGCCGGCTATTATTGAGGACAGGAAGGAGGGGAGGTGCAAGCAGCCTGCTTAGGAGGAATCTGTGCTTTCTTCAGCGTTAATAAATAGGATGAAACGAAAATGAAGGCTTACTCTGGCGAACACAAATGTTTTCGCCGAAGTTTAGAATATGCACTCCATAATAAATAGTCCTGTTTGTCTGTTTCATGTCCTTATCGCACCACCTATATTTACTGGCAGTAATAATCCATGTAAATTAGTCATTGTAATTCTCCTCCCACTGTAGCTAAAGAGGCTCAGGTTATACTCCTTTTCAAAGTGCAAAAGTCTACTGAATCTGCGCTGTTTCATTTTCATTCAAGAGCCAAATGTGATGGATCATACAGATGAAATTATGAGGATCAGATTATCTAAATATGTAATAATTTCTGTAATAAATGATCTGCATAGTATAAAGATATTTTGTTATTATAAATACATTAAAATGATACCACTAAGACCATGTGACCAGTGCACATGAACTAATGGAAATGTATTCTGGTTACCACTACCACAGATTTGCAGTGTTTAAGGGGTCTCTCAATTTAAGGGATCTTTTTAACATTGGTGGCTAGTGAGCGCTAGTATCATTTTCTATTACTGCATACAACAGCGATGCAAAATGTACTGGCGCTTGTATTTACCATGCCAGGGCTCGTTGGTGAGAATTGGTGAAACACACCGCCTAAGCGAGCAGAAAATGAGAGAAAGGAGGAAGTGACACTTGTGTTGCAATTGCACATGTGCGGCTAAGTTTGCACTTACATAACAATGGGACCTGGAGGTGGATCGACAGCGACTTCTCCAGCGGCATTGGACACCTATGAACTCCATTAAAAGGTAAGCTAACGCCATCTTAAGATTGCATTCGTTTTTTAAGGTTGATGGTGAAAGACAAAGCATTTATCTAGTGGCAAAAAAGCATAACTGTTTCCAAATAAAAGGGCAAATCCAGCAGCCTGAACAGCAGGGGCTGGCTGGGCAGGGGGGCATCTGCCCCCTGGGCCAGTCCCATAGTGGGCTACTTTGGGCTGGGTCACTGGGCCACCTGTATTTGATTTCCAAAAAACAGGCCCAGGAAAAAAAAAGCTATATATATATTGGGGTGATAACGCAAAGGGCTGCCAAGAGGAATTCAGGGCCCCAGTGCAACAAATTCCTGGGGCCCCCCCTTATAGTAGAGTATGTTAATTTTGTGCCGCCTTAATAATTTAGTTTTGAAAGAAAAAAAGAATTTTAAAAAAAAAATCCCGGGCCGGGGCCCCTGGCATGCCTGGGCCCGGGTAATTAGTACCCGCTCCCCCCCCCCCCCCTCTCGGCGGCCCTGATAACGCATTCAGAACAGTATTTTATTTTCTCCTTGTTAAGGATAAATCGTTTTTTACTTTGCATTTCATGTCAGTGTTGTGTGGACTTGCTGAGACTGACAATTTAATGGAGCAGCCCTTATTTTTCATGATTTACCTTTTATCGTCACTAGCTTCTTATCAAGTATGCATGTACAATTAATCTGTATTGTAATGAATGTCTCATTCCTTCTGGGTGCTGCCCTTCAGAGAGGTGGCTGATTCTCAGCATGGAAGTTCATAGAATCTGTCCTGCATGCGCCACTCAGTTACTCCATTAGCAATTGCAGTTAAATACTTAAAATAATTTGACATAAGTAATTATGTTTTATGGCCGGTAGCCAAGCAGACTTTTCTGCTTCATGGAAGCTCCAGAGGAAAATCCATATTTAAAACTTGGCAAAAATTGTTTGCTTGCCCTTAGCTAATTAAGGAGGCTTCCTTGTGTGCAGAGGAACTGAGATAAATAAGGGTCTTGGCTTTAAATGTTAGCATTTTTCTGAGACATACTCTGTCTTAATTAACTCCATCACCACCAGAGAGGTTCACAAAACACATTAAGACATGTCTCCTTTGACAATAAAGAATATATAGCATTATAAAAGTTGCATATTTATCAGCTTTGGAGTTTCTCATTAGGACAGAACCTCTTCAGTTTATCTATTATTTAATGGAATTTTATTTCCAACATGAAAGCATTCATACATTTTCATAAAGATCCTTTATAGAAAAATTAAAGGACTGAAGGGCTCTCTCAACCTGCAACTCCTAAATTTTCCTTTGTAGAGGAGACACCAAACATTTTCCCAACAAAAAATGGGAGAAAATGGTTTATCCAAAATTAATTTTTTGAAAAACGTATCAAAATATTATTAAATGGTGCATACATATAAAGATACATCCAAATAAATACTGCTGCAGCTGCAATTCAGGATAGTTTGTATATAATAAATTGAGTATTCGTAGAAGCAGACAAATTGGTCCTGATTCATTAAGCAACGTAAAAGCCGATATGTGCCGTATTTTGCGTAAAATTTCTCTGAGCGTGCTCAGAAACAGACTATGCATCCAGTTCATGCCATTCCTGTCATATACCCTCCGCAAGTGGCATTATCACGGCCCGCCCCCCACTGCATGAATATGTCATTGTGGGACCATGATGACGGGAATCGGGTCATCAAGGCCTTGTTGTTTTACAAGGAGAGGCGGGATCCAGGAAGGTGGCACTCTGTCCCAGGAGTCTGGAAGGTCTCATTGAAGTTTGGGAATCTCTCGGACGTTCCAGGTGACTAGGCAACTATTACTTACCTGTGATCCAGTGTGCAGCCTAATTAGTAGGTACCCCAACATCTTTCTATGGCAGTCATTACCCAGCTTGTTCCTACCCACTCCTGTCAGCGACATGTTGTTCCTGCCGAACCAGTCTCTTTTCAGATAGGCAGCGTGTTGTCCACCAACAACGGAGTATGCAGGAACAAGCTGGTAAATAATCTTTTGAGACTGAGTTTTTTTTAATCCGAGCCTGAAATTATCCCTTAAAATTTCTTACCAGTCTTACCATAACTTTCCTCTGCAATTTTGTTAATAAGTAGTTCCAGCAATTGCTCACTCTTCAGTACAAGCAGCTGAAGCCCCGTCCCATATCTGTGTCACACTTTACTAATGGTATCTGATATAGAACACAAAGCAAAGAGGAACATGTCAGTTACCTTGCTGTGACATCACTGAACCTGCTCATGTGTATGAATCCACCAATCTGAAGCTTGTGCAGAGCATTTCTATTGTATTGGATATTTGCTAACCAATATCAAAACTTCTAGCTTTGTAAGTCATAGATTTACCACCCTCCTAAGCATTGTCTGTTTTCTCTTACAGATGGAAAATTACATATTGGATGGATATATCTAGGCATAAATACAGTGAGTTATTTTCAGGAATTCTGTTTAGCTTACTACTACAAAGTCTTTTTTTAATATATTTTTATATATTAATGCCAAAAGGTGACCAGCCCCAAAAAGTGTTCTTAAATTTTCTGGGGCTGGTCAGAATGTCACAGGAGGCCTAAATGGTAATTCAAGCTCACTACATTGACATGCATTTGCATCAAAACTTGTATATTATTGACTAAGTAATATACAATCATCTGATTGATAACCTGCCACATGCTGGTCTGCTTGCACATGATTTTTCCAGATACCCTCATGTATAAATAGGACACTGTTGGTGTTCAGGGAATGATACAGAATAATTCATAGCAATTTGACATTTTGAATAAGCACTATATACTCTCCACGGACAAACCAACATCACTATTTCAGAGAGGTAAGCACCACATCTAAAATAATATATAAAATAATAAAATATAGCATTTTATTTAACCATGAAAACACAAGGTAAGATAATACAGCCATCCGTTATATTGGTTTAAATATGAAAATATGCTTGCACATTCTGATACATCCGGTGTGTGACTACATTTTTTCACACTTCACTCAACATTAGCTTAGCTTATTGGCTACTTGACAGTCATGGCCAAAAGTTTTGAGAATGACACAAAAATTATTTTTCACAAAGTCTGCTGCCTCAGTTTTTAAGATGGCAATTTGCATATACTCCAGAATGTCATGAAGATTGATCAGATGAATTGCAATTAACTTCAAAGTCCCTCTTTGCCATGACAATGAACTTTATCCCAAAAACAACATTTCCACTGCATTTCCGCCCTGCCACAAAAGTACCAGCTGACATCAGGTAAGTGATTCTCTTGTTAACACAGGTGAGAGTATTGACGAGGGCAAGGCTGGAGAACACTCTGTCATGCTGACTGAGTTAGAATAACAGAATGGAAGCTTTAAAATGAGGGTGGTGCTTGAAATCATTGTTCTTACTCTGTTAACTATGTTTACCTGCAAGGAAACACGTGCAGTCATAGTTGCTTTGCACAAAAAGGGCTTCACAGGCAAGGCTATTGCTGCTAGTAAGATTGCACCTAAATCAACCATTTATCGGATCATCAAGAACTTCAAGGAGAGAGGTTCAGTAGTTGAGAAGAAGGCTTCAGGGCACCCAAGAACGTCCATTAAGAGCCAGGACCGTCTCCTAAAGTTGATTCAGCTGTGGGATCGGGGTACAACCACTGCAGAGCTTGCTTAGGAATGGCAACAGTCAGGTGTGAGTGCATCTGCACGCACAGTGAGGCGAAGACTTTTGGATGATGGCCTGGTGTCAAGGCAGGCAAAGAAGCCACTTCTCTCCAGGAAAAACATCAGGGACAGTTCTGAAAAAGGTACAGGGACTGGACTGCTGAGGACTGGGGTAAAGTCGTTTTCTCTGATGACTCCCCTTTCAGATTATTTGGGGCATCTGGAAAAATGCTCGTCCAGAAAGGTTAGCGTTACCATCAGTCCTGTGTCATGCCAACAGTAAAGCATCCTGAGACTATTTATGTATGGGGTTGCTTCTCAGCCAAGGGAGTGGGCTCACTCATAATTTTGCCTAAGAACACAGCCATGAGTAAAGAATGGTATCAAATCATCCTCCAAGAGCAACTTCTCCCAACCATCCAAGAACAGTTTGGTGACAAACAATGCATTTACCAGCATGAATGAGCACCTTGCCATAAGGCAAAAGTGATAATTATGTGGCTCGGGGATCAAAACATCTAATTTTTTGGTCCATGGCCAGGAAACTCCCCAGACCTTAGTCCCATAGAGAACTTGTGGTCAATCCTCAAGAGGCAGGTGGACAAACAAAAACCCACAAATTCTGTCAAACTCCAAGCATTGATTAGGGCACAATGGGCGGCCATCAGTCAGTATGTGGCCCAGAAGTTGATTGACAGCATGCCAGGGTGAATAGCAGAGGTCTTCAAAAAGAAGGGTCAACCCTGCAAATATTGACTCATTGCATAAACTTAATCCAATTGTCAATAAAGCCTTTGAAACTTATGAAATGTTTGTAATTTTACTTCAGTATACCATAGCAACATCTGACAAAAAGTTCTAAAAACACTGAAGCAGCAAGCTTTGTGAAAAACAATATTTGTGTAATTCTCAAAACTTTTGGCCATGAGTGTACATACTAGTGCAAGACCCCTCAAACCTTGGTGTCATCAGCAGCCACATACCCCTTAATTCTAAGCAGCTATGCTACTATCTATATTAACATGTGATTCTGCACTGCTTGCTCACCTGTACCCCCAGCATCCAACAAGTGCAAAAATACACACCTCATTCCTGATTCTCAACACAAATTGGACAGCACCCACATCATATACAATTAAAATGCAGCAAATAACATATAAAGTACAACAGTATATATACATGTTTTACACATCCCATCTATCCTATCATTTAGTCAAGTTCTAAACCTCAATGGTAATGTAATCTGTGGGTATGCTACTTGTACATGTAGCATGTTATATGTTTCCATTTTAATTGATCTGCACTGTATAGCGCAGTACATGTCAATGCAGATTGTTTCCTTAGCCAATTTGAAACCAGGTTAGTGCTGGTGTGCATCTATAGCATCAATCAATAGTATTGCATGCTACCAACTAACACTGTTAAATACTATGATTGGGGAACCAGCAGTATAATTCACCTCTTCCTCCATGTATCACTTGGCTATTGGGTCCTTCCTTTTATAAATAGTTGTAGGTTGTAATCTGCTAAATAAAACACTTACACTTGCGGTGTTCTTAACTATTATAAATGCAAGTCATCAATGCTTACTATATAATAGATCCAAAAATATTGAAATTTGTGAATGTATTTGTAGTTTTCACTTGTCATCTCATTAAATGATTATTTCCTTCCTATAAAATACATTTGTGTTGCTGACAACATTATTCTTCACTTAAACAAATGATTTTATTTGCAAAAATGTTTGGGCTCAGTGTAGTCTTTGCATCTTTTATTTATATTACCTTTTATGCACAAGTTTAGGCATTGGTTTACAAAAACACCTAAAGGAACTTTCAAATACAAAATCACCTATCACCACAATGTACTGTTAAAGTCTAAAGTCTTGCCAAGACAGCAGACCGATACTCGGCTACCTCTGTGATCATGGCCCAGGGCAATAAGGGTTAACTTAACGTTTCACCGGGCCTGTTTGAAGGGGTATGTGCACGGTTCACGCATGCGCAGTGGAACTGAAAGGCAAGACTTGGGCTTTCAGTTCCACTTAAACCTTAATATTGTTAAATGAGAAAATGCTTTATTGAAATAATCAAGCATCTTTTCATTCTTTATCTTTTGTTATTGCCATTCTGAGAAGAAAGATTGTGGTGGTACCTTCTCCATTGGAGCTTTAGGATCTAAATTTCCTTGAATGAACACACACACGTCCAATTTTTCGGAAGCCAAGTAACTTGGCTGTAGGAGGAAACCATTGCACCTGAAGGAAACGGAAGCAAACACGGGGACTACATACATATTCCATACAGATAGGGTCCTGGTTGGAATCGAACACATGACCAAGAGCTGTGAGGCAGCAGTGCTGACCAATGTGCATTATGCTTTGTATAGAGAAAATATAGCTGACGAGATCTGAATCTTACCGCTGGCAGGTGACCTCTTGGTGTATAGGGTCAAGCACTATCAATACAGTCAACACCCGTTTTCTATGAAACTCTTTTCACCCTTTAACAAATAGACCATTTAGTGTGCCGTGGTAGATAAACTGTTAAGCAGAAAGATGAGATCGAGTTAGCAGTGATAGAAAGTAGACATTAGCTTTTGACTGTCACACTCTGCAACCACTGCAAAAGCCAAGGATTAAACGTGCAAAGGATTTCAAGGTACCTTTCATCACTATTTGTGGAGCTGAAGCTAGAGCATCTTAATGGGACATAGACTGTGGAAGGTTTCCTGTGCTACACAATTACTTTAAACTCGCCACTGTACAACTTGGCTGAGCAGAACGAATTTCGCTTCTGAAATATATCCGTAATGAGGCATTTCTCATACAAACACTACTGCAAGAAAGAAAGTGATGCACAAAGCTGGAAGACATGCCCTCTTTGCCCTTTCTAGCAGATATTCCCTTTGAAGATGTTTTTTTATATAGAGCTCATTACTGTTTGCTTAGTTAATAAAGAAAATAACAAAAACATGATGAAGATCTTTGCAATCTTTTATTCTTGGATTCAAAAGTGCTATTGACTATATTAATGATTGGAGCTCTCCCACTAAATTCATAACTGTAAGAAAAGTTTATCCAGAAATAATAAGCGTGCCCCTTTTTTTGTTGATCGCAGCAGCATTCCCAGGTAGGGTGCAAAATGTACCTGTTACACTAAATTTATCTATAGCCTCATTTAGTATGTGGTCAGTGCAGCGGATGTCCACACACTGATATTTGGGGTTACATATTTAACACAGAAGCAAAATGGATGCTACACTAATTGCCAACCTTCGTCACCATGTTCAGAAGATACCTCATTATTTGTTTTATACAGTACATTTTATTAAGGGTTTTTCAAACTACAGTATTCTTTTGGGGAGGGGAGACTGAAAAGATGGAACAATAACATACAATAGAAACATTTTTTGGTGAGAAACACTACATATAAAAAAGGGTTCTAATTTAAGTTAACACCCTTTAGAAAGAAGAAAAATGGCCTCAATTAGAATCTTCTGTTGAGTGCAAAGAGCACTTTTGGCCAAAGATCCATCTCAGTTTGCACTCCGACTGAGACGGATCTCCCCTTTGCACCTCTCTGCACTTAGAGAGGTGGAACTGGGGAGGTAGTGGGCGAGCCTAGAAATGTAATGCCGTGTTCACACTCTTTATATGCTATTTTGAGTTGAAAGCAACCGCAAATAGGTCTCTAGGAGATGTATTTTTTGCGGGTGCATTAGGCTGGTGCAAGAGACCTTGATGTGTTAAAAAACAAAGTAAAAAATAATTAAATAAAAAAAAAGGTGTGCACCCCCTTCCAAACAGCATAACCAACCCTTGTGCTATTTGGGAAGGAAAAGAACAGTTGTTTTTTTTTTCATTTTTTATTTTTATTTAATTATCTGCTTTATAGGGCGCTGTGCAGGATACACTTGCACACCGGCCCATAAGGCAGATAAAGAGGCGTGTTTGTGCAATTTGCACAGTATTCTAAGTGACATGGATTTAAGGATCCGCGCCACTCTAAATACTGTGTAAATTACGAGATGCAATTTACACTTACGATTTCAGTGTAAAATGCGTCCGACTTTAAATTAGGCCCAAAGCCTGGATTTTGATTAGGTAACACCCCCAGACGGATGAAGGTGGAGGGTAAACTCGAGTATTAGTAAGGGAAAATTAGGGAGGGGGATTTGCTACTTCAGAGATAGAATAATATTGTTTTAGAATTAAATTAGGGCTGGTTTTTACTTTGCAAGCTTAATAGTGGTAAAGTATTTTATTTTAGTTTTAGTGGCTAATTAAGTGTGGAAAAAGAGAAACAAAGAACTATTAAGAAGAAACATAAATAAATAATGCAGATTGCTTTCCCAATCATAGTCATAAAGGAGGTGCCCAAGCTATTTTCACATTTCTAATAATTAAATGATTTTGAAATCTTAATCTTTTGTTAATACATTTTTCATGCTTTATGGTTGAAGTCAACATGATCAGCTTCTCAGCAGCATTAAGGGTTAATGTTTTCCGATTTGAAGACTTTCAGGAACTGGCTAGCTAATTGCCAATTTCCATGGTACAGAATAACACACAGCAGGAGTGGAAGGAAATATGAAAGTTCATATTTCTGGGGTCAGCTAGTTAAGGCGGCCACACAGGGGCTGACCCTGCCCTTTGGATATCCAATTTAGCCACACACGTCATTTGGTGGCCAAACTGTATGTGATTTGCACCAACTGACTGGATTGCTTCAAGTGCAACTCAGGCTTTTTAGTGATGTAAAAAAATGATCACCCACATGGGCTTATAACAGTCATTGTCTGCATTGTTTTTAAGGTAATGAGATTGTTTGAATGTTGTTTTAGGAAAACATAGAGTGTGACATGGGGCCAGTTGCTCAGCTTAACTGCCAAAACATTGCAGCATGTGGGATTAGCATTAGTCCTGAAGACTATATATATATATATATATATATATATATATATATACACACACACACATACTATCAGAGAATCAGACCCGTTGCCAGTGTATAAAATCAAGCACTTAGCCATGCAGTCTCTATTTACAAACATATGTGATACAAAATGGGTCGTTCTGAGCTCAGTGACTACAAGTGTGGTACTGTGATAAGATGCCATGTTTCCAATAATACGGCGCGTGAAATTTTATCCCTGCTGTATATTCCACGGTCAACTGTAAGTGAAATTATTAGAAAGTGGGAGTGTTTAGGAACAACAGCATCTCAGCCACCAAGCTGAAGACCACGTAAAATTACAGAGCGGGGTTAATGACTGCTAGTTCGCATGGTGCGTAAAAGCCGCCAAAGCTCTGCTTATTCCATAGCTGAAGAGTTCCGAACTTCCACTGGTATTAATGTAAGCACAAAAACTGTGTGGTGGGAGCTTAATGGAATGGGTTTCCATGGGCAAGGAGCTGCATGCAAGCCCCACATCACCAAGACCAATGCCAAGCGTCAGATAGAGTGGTGTAAAGCACACGGACACTGGACTGTGGAGCAGTGGAAACGTGTTCTGTGGAGTGACAAATTATATTCTCTGTTTGGCAGTCAGATGGGTGAGTCTGGGTTTTTCAGATGGCTTGAAAACGTTACCAGCCTGACTGCATTATGCTAACTGTGAAATTTGGTGGAGGAGGCATAATGGTATGGGGCAGTTTTTCAGAGTGTGGGCTAGGCCCCTTATCTCCAGTAAAGAGCAATCTTAATGCTTCAGCATACCAAGTCATTTTGGACAATGCTATGCTTCCAACTTTGTGACAACAGTCTGGGGAAGACTCTTCTCTATTCCATCATGACTGTGCCCCAGTGCACAAAGCAAGGACTATAAAGACATGGTTTGATGAGTTTGATGTGGAAGAACGTGACTGGCGCGCACAGATCCCTGACCTCAACCGCACCAAACACCTTTGTGATGAACTGGAATGCAGATTGCGAGCCAGGCCTTCTCGTCCAACATCAGTGCCTGACCTCATAAATGCTCTACAAAATGAATGGGCACAAATTCCCACAGAAACACTCCAACATCTTGTGGAAAGCCTTCCAAGAAGAGGGGAAGCTGTTATCGCTGCAAAAGGGTTATTTGTATTTGAATACAATTTCATTCCAGTTCTTCTTCGTGTAATGGTCATGCATCCCAATAATTTTGTCCATGTTGTGTATATATTGCATAGGGGTAAAATCACCACTTACCTCCAACAAAAGTCTGGTGACGTGACAAATTTAAATTAAATATTTGGAGAAAGCTAAAGTCATTTCATTGTGCTTAACCTTGAAGACAGTTAATATTCAGTTCTGTTACTTCAGTGTAAACATTATTCCTTTCAGAGCTTGTGGAATCAGTGTCACAAAAAGGAGCAGGCTGATGTGCACACAATAAACAAATACAAAAGACAAACAGCACTCACTTCAGGTTTCTTTGCAAAAGCATCTCAGAGCTGTCTTTCAGCATAATAATGACAATTCCGAATGATGAAAATAAACAACACAAAATGGTAAAGTAACCTTGATGTTATGAATTAAGAATGAAAGTTACTCACCTGGTTATATAAACAGATTTGCTTGCCTAATCCATTGTTTTCTGACACTTGTTATTAATTCACTTGTGTAAACTCAATGCAGTGATATTATTGAGCACAAGGACATGAAATAAGTGGAAATAAAATAATGTACTAATAATGGTTATTTATTAGTTTCCTTCAGGATTTGACAGAATGTGGAAAAGTGTAGCAAACCGCTCTAAAATGGATATAGTACAACTAATATATATATGGTTTTGTTTCAAAATATTGCCTTTTTGTCATAGCAGCTGTCCATCAAGCCTATTTAAGGCACATTTGGGTGTGGCTCACAAGCCAGCCTTTGCTAGATGTAAACCCCTATACCTGGGAGGTGACCGTAAGTGCATCTGATTTTAACTGCATTTTAATAGTGTTTAAAGCATATAGGTCAGTGTAGGACCTGCATATAATGAGGTACCCTTGACGTTGGGATGCAGGCTTAAGTCTTTTGATCAAAATATGAACTAATACCTCATGTTTTCATTTTGCTAGACACACACAGATATGCAGTTTAAAGGATAAGCGCTGACAACTTTCTTTTTGTTTTGTATACATATATGGGCATTTATATTGCCACGCAGCTGGTACCACATACAATATGGGATATACCGAGCGCGGGCTTATTGCCAAGCAGCTGGTACCATACATAATGTGGGTTATACCGAGCGCTGGCTTATTTTTCTCTGGTTTTGTTTCATATATATATATATATATATATATATATATATATATATATATTATACGGAGAGAAAGAGAGAGTTGAGAATAACAAAAAGTAAAATAACAAGAAATGGAACATATTACTCAGCAGCATTACAAGAGGAACATTTCTATTTATGCATGTGTTAATGTGTTTCACGCATTTTAGAACACTTTTTGCTTATATGCAATACATGCTATGTTGGTTTTATGTAATGCTTTCAGGGAAGAAATTCTTACATCTGGGGGTAAATGTATCAAGCTGCGAGTTTGCAACTCCAGCGATTTTCTCAGGAGAGTTGAAACTAGCCGATGTATGAAGCTGAGTTTTCATACAAAATCGCCAGAGTTCTGCTTCTGTCAAAATCGCTACTTGCAAAATCGCCAGAGATCAAACTCACCACTGTTTGTCACTGCAGCTATACAAGTCTACAATGTATGAAGCTGCGAGTTAGCAAACTCAGGAGAGTTTGCTTCTAAACACGCCAGATACAACACGCTGCTTGATAGCAGCGTGTTGTATCAACACATCACTGTTACACTGCCCTGGCAGTGTTAAAAAGTTAAAGAACAGATAAAAGTTGAAAAAAAAAAAAGCGTGAGGTCCCCCCACTATTTATGCTTAACCCTAGTGCTGCCTGACTAGTGCTGGTCCCGTGAAAATCGGGGAAAAATTTTCACTTTACCAGCACTAGGCAAACCAGCCAGGGTTGGCGGCACTATAGCAGGGGGACGCGCGGCAGGGGTCCCCCTGCCATAATGACTAACCAACCCTAGACTGTTCAGCGCTGGGCTGGATTCCCTAGGGAGTGGGGTCCGCTGAAAAAAATGAGCGGGCCCCCTTCCCTAGAAAGAACCAGCCCAGTGCTGATAGCACTAGGGCTCTTCCTACTACCCCTGGGCTGTGGGTAGTAGGGTTACAGCGCTAAATGGTTAAAAAAAACAAAAAAAAACTGACACCAATTTTGTTTGTGGAACTACAAGTCCCAGCCAGCCAGGTTGCCAAAAACAGTGTGGCCATGCTGGTGCTTGTATAACTACAAGCACCAGCATACCCACGGCAGCCAGGGCATGTTGGCACTTGGAGAACCACAAGTGCCAACATGCCCTGACATACCTGGCTTGCTGGGCCCTGTAGTTCCACAAATAAAACAACAACACCCTCATACAAACCACACATATTTATTAAAAATAATAAAACCCACAATAAAGAAGCTAACCACCCTCTTTTAACGTAGCGCATTGCGCATGCGCTACGCTACTTGCGTAACCTGTTTTTACTGTATTACAGGTTACGCAAGTAGCGCATGCGCAATGAGCTACGTTAATTGCGTAAGCGCTAAATACTGTAATATGTGATTTACCCGCGATTTGCCGCGATTTCAACACGCTGGCAACCTCGCAGTTTGATACATTTACCCCCTGGAGGCAATTTGAGATTGTGAGATGAAACACTAGCCTGCACTGATAACATTAGCACATGAGGAAGGGGGCGGCCATTGGGGTGGGTTATTACAATAGAAAGCAATATTATATGATTGTGCTAAGCTTTCTTTTTTATGCATAAATCGTAATAAAATAACAGGAGAAATAATTCTACAACAAAGGGGAATAGAGACATAAACTAGAGCACTCAGTATAAATGTTATAGAAAATGATCATTTATACCTGCATAATAAACATATACCATGTATGCTGTATCCTTTAAATTACATTAGAAAACATACCACCAGCTCCAAATGATGAGAGTGATATGTTTCCAGGCTACCATGAGAAGTCTTTGGGATAGTCCTATAATTCCCTAGCAAGACGGATGAGGCTCCTAAATCAAGTCTCCAGATGTATTCACTATGGTAGATAGTCCGGCGCAGAAGGACCTAAAAGTAATAAACAACAGTATAGCGCGTACCATTGATAAATTAAAGACACTCACCAAATCTAGGTGTTGAATCTTCTTTACATGCAAATTGTTTTCTCCGTGCCATTGATAGATGTAAGGTGTCAAAAAAGGAAAGCTACAGTGCACACTGTGCAAGTGAGATTGCTGGTGTAGCAAATATGGTTAAACAATCACCTATTTCCGATGTAGATGAGAAAGTTCACAGATAATCTTTTGGTCTGTGTGATGGATCAAAGGTCCAAAAAACAGTGCTCATAAAAAAAGAAAAATTTAGCATATTCTGTTGTTTATAAATATTGGAAACAGATTAAATTTATGTGGTCACATTCACCTGGGATAAGTTGTATTCATATAAAAAGAATCTACTGTTTTTCATGTAGTGAGTGAAAAAATTCCTCCATTCTAAAATAAATAGGAAAATATATATGGTGCAATCTTTCTTATTTGAGTTAATAGGTTATATTTCTTAGTACATGGCGAATTGGCTGATTTTCTATCACTGCTTATCACAGTGATAGAAAATCACCTATCACCATCATTTATTATTAAAATCTCCCCCAGGCAGCTGAGCGATACACTGTTTCCTAGGAAATACTGACATGGAGCAGTAATGGTTAACTTACCTCTTCATCATGCCAGTCACAGGGGATATGTGTGACCCAGCTAGTCTGTTCATGCATGCGCAGTGGGCATGAAAATCCAGACTCATTTTAAAAAAAAGTCATCTGATGAAACACATTGGGGGCATGGTGTTGAGTGCGTTGTACCTGGCGTATGACGTTTGTGGAGCTAGAAGCATCTCCTGATTATACAGCTGAGATATGCCTGCATACTTCTGATTTGTGCTGCTTAATGAATTGTCGAATTGATTTTCCCACCATGAAAGCGCCCTCTTGTCTTATTCACTTCTAGATTAATTAAAAAAATACAGAAATAAAAACTAAATAGCAATAAAACAGATAAATACATGTTAAAAAAAACTATTTGAAAACTATTGTCAGATGAATGTCTGCTTCATCAGAAAAGTGGTGAGAGACTTAGGTTAGTTTTCGAATGTTCAACAAAACTTCATCAGTAGGGTCCCTTAGGATTATCCAAATGATTATCAATCATTTTTAAATAAAAAAAAATAATCATTGTGCAGTAAGTACTTTGTCCCCAGGTGACTGCAACTCCACAGCATACAATCTAAAGACACACACCTCTACTTCTGTTCTGTATACTTAATTTGCCATCCTACAGCATGCCTGCAATGTAAATAAATCGTTCCCTCGCATATTTGTGTGGGAGTATGGCTAACATCTGATGAAGACTCTTCATTATGTGTGCTGGGCTATTTTCAACTCACTTGGAATCATATAATTTTTTTTCTCCCTCTCCCTTTTTCTCCCTCTCCCTTTTTCTTTCTCTGCACTGCCAGTTGTCCTTATTTCAATTTCTTCCTGACAAACTCTGTGTAATGGAGAAACCCTGCTCTTTGCACACTAGAATAGAATGGTTCACCCTTTTGCTATTTTTGATGCAGAATACTTAGACCTGTAGGAGATAGATATATATTATATATTCACATTCCAGTTCCTAATATGACTGCAGTGGGGAGTTACATGTTTAAAATGCTAAAAGAAGCCAAAAGCCTTAATGGAAATAAATATGGCACTTAAATTGCCTTAAATAAATAATGCAGTTTGACAGTAATGTTGCGCTTAGGAACGTATTGAGTGATGGGGTTTTTAGTAACCCTCCAGCTAAAGCTGATTGGGTTTTGTTACACTGATCCTTTGTGTATTTCAGTCTGCTTTACCTGTTAAATTGACCTCTGCAAGCATGTATTGTTGCCATTGTTTAATGTTGGAATATATCAATGGAGCTGTGAGGAAAGAGTGTTTTACTATACAAATTCTATATGACAGAGGAAGCTGGTTTCAATTGAAGAGTTCAAATTGAGAGCAGTAGCAATTGGGACCTATTATATATTAATACTACTATGTGACTGTAACTATTTGTTTTTGGACTCCCTGACAGCCAAAAGTGCATCATCGTACCAGGCTTCTCTTACCTCTCTGTCTGTATATATTATCCAGTATTGTCTTATTAATGTTTGTTCCCAATTGTAAAGCACTACGGAATTTGCTGGCGCTATATAAATAAATGTTGATGATGATGATCGTATACAGCATATCTTTCTTTTTAGCTGTTTTTTTTCCTTCTTCATAAGAACACTGGGCTTTGGGTTTAGTTGCACATGCGCAAACCGACATGCCTAGAACAACTGAAACTGGTCCGGTGAAGCGGTGGATTACCTATTACTCTCTGGGCCAGTAACGCTAATGATAAGTAGAGATGGTCACTGACCCCCGTGTTTTGGTTTTGGATTCGGTTTTGGATCTGGATTACCGTCGTGTTTTGGTTTTGGTTTTGGTTTTGCAAAACCGCCATTGCGTGTTTTGGTTTTGGTTTTGGTTTTGTTTGGTTTTGTTTTGCTATTTTTTGGGAAAATCCATGTTTTTGGGCCTAAATTAACCCAATTTAGTGCTCCAACTGTTTTAGAGACAAGTAATCTAATTGTTGAGGTAATAAATCATCCAAAAAAACAGTTTAATTCTTCGTTGGTAGGCCTATTCTACACACAAAACAGATTGTCTTCCTCTCCATCTATGCATATTGGCAATGCAGCCATCGTCTTTGAATGTATATTACACCCTACACTTATAGTTAAATATGTAAAGAAATGGAAAAAGCCAGTTTGGTTTCTGTCTCTCAAGGCCCCCCTCCACTTGTATAAAATAGCAAAAAATTCAGCCATTATAGACTGTACAATATTAATTGACATGGAGAAAGCCAGTTTGGTTTCTGTCTCTCTAGGCCCCCCTCCACTTGTATAAAATACTAAAAAATTCAGCCATTATAGACTGTACAATATTAATTGACATGGAGAAAGACAGTTTGGGGTCACTCTGTCTCTCTAGGCCCCCCTCCACTTGTATAAAATACTAATAAATTCAGCCGTTATATACTGTACAATATAAATTGAAATGGACAAAGGCAGTTTGGTATCTGTCTGCATCAGATCCTCTCTCCACTAGGAGTAAAATAGAAAACTATTCAGCCGTTATATAATCTAGAATATAAATAGAAATTGAGAAAGGCAATTTGGTATCTGTCTGCATCATAATCATCAACATCATCATTAGCGCCCTCGTCGCCTACACAAATCTCCCCCTCATCCTCTTCTAATTCCAAAGTGGCATCCTCAATTTGGGTATCACCGGCTACACTCGGGCTATTAAGGCACACATCAGCAGAATGCTCACGATTAGACATCCCACTGTTGGATGGACTCTCCACAGGGATTGTTATCATTTGTGAATCAGAGCAAATATTCTCCTGTAATGCCTCACTGTTATCTTGCAGCTCGGCTTTGACGCGTAACAGTAGTTGTGCACCAATTGTAGGCTGGGTAACTTTTTGGGATCTGCCACTAATAGCCAAAGGTGAAGGCCTCATTCTCTCTTTGCCACTGCGTGTGTAGAATGGCATGCTTGCAATTTTTTTTTTATCGTCACTTAACTTTTGCTCAGTTACACTTCTTTTTCGCTTCAATACAGTAAATTTTTTTTTGGTTTTTGTTTTTTGCACTAATTTGAAAACACTCTGTTGTTTGACATCGCCTTGGCCAGATGACGTACTGGGAACACTAACATCAGGACTGGTGACAGAACCTGGTTGCTCATTTAGATCATATGTGGACTGCTTTGAATCCATTCTGAGCGCAAACCACTGAGGAGTGCTAAAAATTATTGAGTAGATACTGCTGACAGATATGACTTTTGACAGCCAGAAATATTAATGCACAATTAGGGAGGACACCCCAAAAACACTGAGGAGTGCTAAAAATTATTGAGTAGATACTGCTGACAGATATGACTTTTGACAGCCAGAAATATTAATGCACAATTAGGGAGGACACCCCAAAAACACTGAGGAGTGCTACAAATTATTGAGTAGATACTGCTGACAGATATGACTTTTGACAGCCAGAAATATTAATGCACAATTAGGGAGGACACCCCAAAAACACTGAGGAGTGCTACAAATTATTGAGTAGATACTGCTGACAGATATGACTTTTGACAGCCAGAAATATTAATGCACAATTAGGGAGGACACCCCAAAAACACTGAGGAGTGCTAAAAATTATTGAGTAGATACTGCTGACAGATATGACTTTTGACAGCCAGAAATATTAATGCACAATTAGGGAGGACACCCCAAAAACACTGAGGAGTGCTACAAATTATTGAGTAGATACTGCTGACAGATATGACTTTTGACAGCCAGAAATATTAATGCACAATTAGGGAGGACACCCCAAAAACACTGAGGAGTGCTACAAATTATTGAGTAGATACTGCTGACAGATATGACTTTTGACAGCCAGAAATATTAATGCACAATTAGGGAGGACACCCCAAAAACACTGAGGAGTGCTAAAAATTATTGAGTAGATACTGCTGACAGATATGACTTTTGACAGCCAGAAATATTAATGCACAATTAGGGAGGACACCCCAAAAACACTGAGGAGTGCTACAAATTATTGAGTAGATACTGCTGACAGATATGACTTTTGACAGCCAGAAATATTAATGCACAATTAGGGAGGACACCCCAAAAACACTGAGGAGTGCTAAAAATTATTGAGTAGATACTGCTGACAGATATGACTTTTGACAGCCAGAAATATTAATGCACAATTAGGGAGGACACCCCAAAAACACTGAGGTGTGCTACAAATTATTTAGTAGATAATGCTGACAGATATGACTTTTGACAGCCAGAAATATTAATGCACAATTATGGGGGACACCCCAAAAGCGCTGGGGAGTGCCAAATATGAAGAAAAAATAATAAACCTCTATCCTCCTCTCTGCACTAGCGATTTTGGTTAGAGCAATTGCAAGAACAATATGGTATTCTCTGTCCCTGCTCTAATTAGCCTATGACTACACCCTGCTCTCTCCCTCTGTCAAATGGCGATGGATTGCTGTGGAGGCGTGTATTTATAAAGTTGAAGTATCGCGAGAACCGAGTCCCGAGATCCGACGACGTCACAATGACGTTCGGCCTCGATTTGGATTCGGAATGGGCGGGAGAGTACCGAGCTGCTCAGCTCGGTACTCGGATACCCAAAGTTCGGGTGGGTTCGGTTCTCGGAGAACCGGACCCGCCCATCTCTAATGATAAGTAACAATAATTCTTATAATTTCTAATGTAGTTTTTTGCTGGTCAAAAACTGGTTTTGCAGGCATTTGAGTTGCTGTCACCTCACTGGCACTGCCTATGTACACACGAGTCAGCCAATCCCCATTTCTACACTATGGTGCCCTCTGAAGGCAAACACAAAGGCTGTCCCACCTGGGAACCAGCATGTTCAATAATACAATTATATAACAGTAACTTTATCAAATCAGTGTTGAAGACCCAGTTCTGATTTAGCATCTGTTTTGCATATTATATATAATTTGAAATCTACTAGATAGAAGTGCTAAACTGAAAATATGAACTGGTATCTGCACTTCAAACTTTACGAGCAGAGAGAAAATGTGTGTCCACTAACAGATACAAATTGGTAAAGGGGACATGAGGAAGGGCTTAGGAGACCCAGGGAGGGTGAACTGGGGGCCAGAGGATCTATCAAGCCAGCGACTGAAGGTGGCAAAAGAAAGAGTAGGGGGATGTGGAACATGAAAGATGCTAATAGGATCATCAAGCAGATCAGAGTGCTGACGGTGAGCTGAAATGTACTAACCACGGTTTCCATGTGGGGTTAATGATTTCTCGGAGACTCACAGTATGCTCATCATATAGTCCATTGTGTGAACAGACTATGTTCTGGCAATCAGAGTTCACTCTGGTTACTGTGGTGAGCAATAGATACCTTCCACTGACATGGAAAAATAAGTTCTCCAAGATATTTAAATAACCTGTTATTTGTTTCTGGCTTGAAATGTCTATAAAAATTGATGAAAGTGACCTTAGGGTAAATGTATCAAGCTGCGAGTTTGAAAAGTGGAGATGTTGCCTATAGCAACCAGTCAGATTCTAGCTGTCATTTTTTAGATTGTACTAAATAAATGACAACTAGAATCTGATTGATTGCTATAGGCAACATCTCCACTTTGATATCTCATTTTATGCCATCATTTTGAGGTAAAATAAAACAGGAAACCCATGCTTCGACCTTCAGTCACCCCTTGCTTCTTTTTGGTTCACAAATGCAGTAAAATTGTTATAGAACCTGATTTCCACTTATTTAGATGATCTGTCTTGTTTCAATTAAAGGACATTTTGATACTGCCTTATGCATTATATATGTCCTACGAAGGACAGAGCTCCATGATGCTCCCTCTGCCCAGTAGAGAGCATGAACCTTCTCTGCGTGCTATATGCAAATCCCAAATGTTGGCTGTGTAAACGGACCTATGCTCACTCCCAGGTGTCCTCCTACAGCTATTTTGTACTCATAAGGCAGGAAACTGTGACGTAAGAGGAGCATGCATGCATAAGTCTGTCTCTATAGCTGACATTCAGCATTTGCATAAAGTGCGCTGAGATGTTTCCTATTTTATGCACAAGGCACTATGCAAAATGTCCTTTAGGTGAAACATGACAGGTCCTCTTTAATCTTGGTTCATTAGGAGTCTGAATGCTGAGGAAGTTAACAATCTGAGATAACAATTTTTAGTGGCAGAAATAAGGACTATCCTGTGAAAACACATGGGAGACATACTCTTGTTAACCATGCCCCAGTCCACAGGTTGTCATATTTCCAGACCCAAATTAACATAAAACACAGCTTACTATACAAAACCTTAACACCACACTCATATTAATACACAGATTGTATGTGATTACATCGAATTTATAGGCCAGATACACATTTCAGTGATCTATTGTACAACAATGTGCATTTACAAATATAGGAGGCGGGAGAAATAAGGTAATGTGTGTCGAACAGACAAATGATTGAGGCGTACATTAGTGGAGTCACACAATAGATCAGACAACATTGTGCTCTGGAACATCTTGAGTGGGAGTGTCCCAGTATTATCTGTTCTAGAATAAGAAGCTTAGTAGCTGATATCTAAAAACAAATAAAAAACCGAGCCCTCTAGCACTTGAAAGTGCACATAATTTTACACCTGTTTAACAGATATAGAACATTTACTATTTCTACACATCAATTACCAGTGTTTTCTAGTCAAATCAGTTTTTCAGCTAAATCCAATAAATAGAATTATCTTAACCCACTTTCTTTGGTTAACAATCCATTCTAGGTTCTGAAACACTTTATGCAAGAGTATGAAGACGAGATGTGAGTTACTGCTTAGAAAGCTGGGTAGATAAATACTGCTCAGCCACAACATTAAAACCACTGACATAACATTGATTATATTGTTACAATGACACTTTTCAAGAGGGGGGACATATTAGGCAGCAAGTGAACAGTCAGTTCTTAAAGTTGATGTGTTGGAAGCAGGAAAAATAAAGAAGCGTAAGGATCTGAGATACTTTGACAAGGGCCAAATTGTGCTGGCTAGACTGGGTTAGAGCATCTCCAAAACGTCAGGTCTTTTGGAGTGTTCCTGGTATGCAGTAGTTAGTACCTACCAAAAGTGGTACAAGGAAGGCCAACTGGTGAACCGGTGACAGGGTCATGGGCGCCTAGGGCTCATTGATGTGCGTAGGGAACGAAGGCTAGCCCGTCTGGTCCAATCCCACACAAGTGCAATTTTAGCCCAAATTGCTGAAAAAGATAATGCTGCCTATGATAGGTGTCAGAACACACAGTGCTTCACAGTTTGCTGCAAATGGAGCTCTGTAGTTGGACCCATATCAACCGTACCACCTACCTTAACATTGTTGGAGACCAAGTGCACCCCTTCATGGCAATGGTATTCCCTGATGGAAGTTACCACTTTCAGCAGGATAATGCACCCTGTCACACTGCAAAAATTGTTCAGGAATGGTTTGAGGAACTTAACAAAGAGTTCAAGGTGTTGACTTGGCCTCCAAATTCCCCAGATCCCAACCTGATCCAGCATCTGTGGGATGTGCTGGAAAAACCTGTCCGATCCATGGAGGCCCCACCTCACAACTTACAGGAATTAAATGATCTGTTGCTAATGTCTTGGTGTCAGATACCACAGGACACCTTCAGAGGTTTTGTAGAGTGTGTGCCCTGATGGGTCAGAGCTGTTTTGGTGGTACGAGGGGGATTTACACAACAATAGGTAGGTGGTGTATTTCTAATGATACAGAAGTAGTGATGTATACCTACTCCCCAGGGATATTAGTTAGTGAAGCGCAGATCCACCAAGTCCAAATTGTTGTTTTTTTTAAATGTCGGTCTCTGTAGTCTGCAGCTGGTGCATAATAAATATGTTGAAAAATCAGTTGAGTTCACTTTAAGGGATTATTATTTTCATCCCTTCCCCTATACAATTTGACCTGCACCTATAGTATGTAAAACTTGTCATTTTCATTTATTTTGTTTAACATTGCCATAAACCAAATTTAATAGAAATTACGCTTCTTCTTGATAGGTTAGACACTGTGGAGGTCAGGGGGCAGAGTGCACAGGGCTCAAAAGCTGTTTTCTTCTCTTTTGTGAGAGAGAAACTTTGCACATCAGCACTCCATGCAAAAGCTATTTACCCATAATTTTAAAATGGGGTGCCCATTGGACAACTTGTGTACACAAGATAATATGAGCATTCACTGCTGCACCAAAAACGAATGTTCTGAAAGGCATTATTGTCTCAATAACATGAAGGTTTTTCATGGTTACAAGCAGCAGGTATTCCGTAGAAATATAATCTTAGGAATTCATTTAAAAAAGGCAAATGTTGCTGCAAACTTTTTTAAAATAAAAATACTATGATATTATTAGTCCACATCAATCTTATACTTAAAAATCATTGGTCTGTTTGTCTGTCCAGTTATGTAATCGGACACCCCTGCACCGATTGGGATGGTTTGTCCCAGAGAACATTTACTCATTTTTTTGCCTTACCATCCTTAATGACTCAGGCCCTATAGATTTCCACACTGAAGCTAAATTTTATAACCTATTTTTATGGCCATGTTGTAACATATGCATATAACATAACATATACATATGTAACATATGTAACAGAAGTCCATAGACATACCCTGCATCAGTATCACAGCATATAAGCACATGTACATATATGTATATATTATCTACAAAGTCTACTAACTGGTTGGTTATGGGCTCATTTATTTTAGGCTGTTTCATATTCTTATGTGTGCCAGATTATATATATATGTATGTATATATATATATATATATATATATATATATATATATATATATATATTTATTTATTCTTGTACCTATTTGCAGCGTACGTGCAATGGTGAAAAGCAACAAAACACAAGCTTTTCGTTTATTTGAAGGGATGATCATTATATTTCAATAAATCGTAACAAGTGTACAGTTGTGAACGGAGTACACTATACACAAAAACAGAACAATGGAATGAATGGCTATAATGGTATTTCCTGTTTCTGGATGTATGTTTATGGGTGTTGTGTGCGCTGAGGTTCAGGCCTTTATTTAAATTAATTTAGCATATTGCTGCAGTGACCGCAGATATCTGTAGAGTGAGTACGGAGTCAAGATTATTTGAGCTGATGGTTATGACAGACAAAAATACAGATATACAGAGATACACAGATCTGAAGGTAAATCATGTAAAACGTGTATAGTGTGTACGCATGAATAGGCACACTGATCGGGACTTTCATTCGTTGGTAAAATCATTAGCGATATCGTATTCGGAGAAATTTTCTGTAGTGTTTGTCCAGCTTTAGTGTTGAGGCATATGTGTGACATCAGTTGGGGATGATATCATTGAGAGCATGACCTAGTCCAGAAAGGACTGACAATGTGACAGATAGCAGGCATAGAGGCAGCAGGCAAACTCCCTAGGATTACTCATATTCTGAATGGATGGATAGCGTAAAACTATGTCCAGCATATACATCTCTGAGTATCAGGCACAATAAAGTAAAAATATGTTTGCTTCACAGTTAAAAGCATTCCTTGTACCATTTGTTTTGAGATATATATATATATATATATATATATATATATATTGGTTGATTTTGTACATTGTGAAATACAGCTCTAGCTACACATGTTGTTACTGATGAAAGTCACATTACATTGTTCACTTTGTCACAAGAATCTCTCTCCTTACATACAAAATTCATGATTACATGAGCTGTGACCTTTTAAAAAATGCAGCACTGTTTTCCCCCAATCAGTACATTTGAAATTGATACTGTGTTCTTACCTTTTTGGAATAGGAGATTTATAGGAAAACAGTGTGTTGCTTAAATTAACCGCAAACTGCCACTGAGATGTAAGTGTTTGATTTGCAAGATGACGATGACAAGATTGTCTTGTTAAAAAGATCGGTCCTCAGTACTACAGAAATGTGCTTTGTTACTGTAATATGGAATTGCTTATAAAAATCACATATACAGCCTTGCACGGTCTATTATATCATTTCCAAGAGTTTGGAGGAAGAAATATGCTGAAACTGTAATTCTGTTTTTGGCTGTAAGGAACTGTTCCTTTCCCCAATATATTGTAAAACCCTGTAATTGCTGACATGATACCAAAGACACATTCTAGGGATGGTCACTGCTTCCAACCAATGATACTCTTAGCTGTTTTTCTCAGGTCAACCATCATATGATGGAATGTGTTGTAGCTATATAATACATATTACCTAGTTCCATTAGGTGTAATGAAAGATTAGTAGCAGTGATACACCAAAGCCATGATGTGGTTCAAGATTTAGCCATATCTCAAGGGTTTTTAGCAATGTTTGGGCTAGTGTGAATTGTAATTTCGCTATGATTTTAATGTACAACAGAGTTATTGGTTCTCAGTGGTGCAAATAAAGATAGGATTGTATTATGTAGGTTTCCAATACTTAATTTTAAAATGCAAACTAGCAGCTGGATTCCATTTGGTGCTCTGCAAAATTCTTGTAATGTGATTTGATATTCAGCTATATTCAAGAAGTATGCCTGGTGCATCCCTAATTAATAACACAGTATATCCAGAAAATGCGTTACATGCAGTATATCTTTTAATGTAACATTTGCTTCTTTGTTTACCCAAATCTATAAATGTTGAAGGTTTCTCCTAAAGACATGCAGAGTTTTTCCTTTTAAGTCTTACATCATGTGCAATCTTAAAACAAAAGATTGCTGTCAATTAATAGTCTTCTATGGTTTGATAGTGTGCTATTTAAAGCACCCTGTAAAGATCAATGTGTCAATAAAATCACTCTCTCACAATATGCAGAGTCCTACAATAGGCAGAGGGTGGGGATAATTGGGCTGTAAGTATTCACCCTAGCTGATTAAATGGGATTTTTTGCTCATGTCTGACATGGCTGTGTTTTGTAAGTGTATGTAAGAAAACATGCCTCGTGCTTTTTTGAGGATATCTGCAGTCCTGGACCATATAGAGTTTACAGTATAATCTATTTATCTATATATCTATCGTGGTCTCAGTGGGGCTGTATACGGTGGTATGCCATAATGGGACTTCTATTGCATTCATTGTAAGACTATTAATTAATTTTCCATATATAAGAGATGTGCGCTGACCTTTGTGTTTCGGTTTCGAAAACGGTGTCTGTTCTAAATCACTTTCATGTTTCGGCTTTGCTACTGGTTTTGCCAAAAAAGAGCGAAAAGTTTTGGTTTTGGTTTTGGATCTGGATTTAATTAAAAATTGTGAAAATAGGTAAAATAACGTCATTTTGAGCTGTTTTTGCTCCTATATTACTATTTATAGCATTAACATTCATTTCCAGTTTGTTTTCTAATGATCCCTTCACAACTGTCCCAATTTTCACCAATTTTGGTCAAAGTCTGCAGTGAGCTGTCTTAATGAAGGATTTTGTAACTTTGCCATCATTGCACTCCGATTCAATTAAAAAAATAATAAACGGCATAGTGTTGATATCTCCCTTTCATTGCACCCAAATCTCCTTTGCATGTTCAGACTTACTATTACTGTAATTGAATAAATAAATAACCATACAAGTACCAATGAAAATTTGGCAAAAGGTCACAGTTTTTACTTAAACAAAAATGGTGGCGGAGAGAGCAATGCAAGTCAGCTAACAATTAATAGCAAAACCAAACAGTGTAAGGTCAAATTGCCATTACACCACTGGTCCCAGGATACAATCCTTTACAATGTGATGGCTTCCTAGTAACTCTCATAAGCTTTTAATAAGCTTTTAGAACTAGCAGGAGAGGTCTTCACCTACAGCAGCCGCCTTTCCCGTAGAGTTGGACGCAATCACAGGTACTCGTATGCCCCAAGGACTTAACTCAACGTAGTAAAAGCTTATGAGCAGGAACCGGTAGCATGGAGATAGGAGAAATGAGGCCAAGGCAGCAGTAATTTCATTACAGCCACGCGTCCGCGTTGACTGTTACTACCCGGGATGCAGTGGCAGTGGGAGGCGTCCCGGTTGCCCTGGCCATCAGAGTGAGTACACCCCTTCTTGGGGAGAGCCTCTGTTGCAAGTCTCAGGCAGCCCCCTTTACCCCAGGGTCGGATGAAGCTTACCTCGGGAATGATTTTTCAGCCTTCCCTCCCAATAAATATTTACGATTTTCCTGGTTTGATTCAGAAGGGCAGCATTATGGCACAGAGCATATAAATAAAACTAAGTAGGAAAGCTCTGCTATTGGCTAGCAATGAATGCTCTGGCAATGTATTGTGTGCCTAATCTTTGAACTTTTGTAGTATGGGTGCAGGCCACCTTTGTCTATTTACTTTCCAAAATGTCTAACTCTATTCATTCATACCACTGTCCATCCAATGACCTCTGCCTGTTACTGTTGCTTCACTGTCTATGATGGATGCCCTATAACATTCAAAATGTATTTTGTGCCTAATCTTTGAATTTTTGTAGTGTGGGTGAAGGCCAATTTCATCTCTCAGCATCTTCATTTATTTATATAGCGACTGCAAATTAGGTAGCTGTTTAAAATTGGGTATCTACTTGTCTAAATATCTATTGATGCCTCTTTCTATCTAATGACAGCTGATTATCACCGTCTCTTCACGCTATATGATGCATGCTGTGTATTGTTCCAAATTCAGTGCGTGCATAGCGCTTCACCATTTTTATCTCTTGCATCTTACACTATTTTTTTTTTTGCTGTTTAATTTATCTAATGGTCTTGCTTCAGTTGGTGGCATGGCAGATGACATATTTTTTGGCAGCCACTGCAATGTTCTACATGTGATTAAAAAATGCTCAGAAAAAAGTCCTTACACACAAACACTCTTATTTAAATATATATTTCACTGAATGACCCTTCGAAATTGGACAAGTATCTACAAATAGAAAAGATTAGAATATAATAATATATAGAGTTTTTTGGGTGTGCAGCTGTGTGCTGATTCTGACAAACACCTTTTTTTAAAATAGATTTTGTTGAATGACCGTTCCAAAATAGACAAGTATTGAAAAATAGAAAAGATTAGAATATAATAATATATAGCCTTCTTTTGGGGTGTGCAGCTACAGCTGAATCTCACATGCAAACACTCAGTTTTTTCCAAAATTATTTCAGTTGTCACTGCCCCATACAAGATTACTTTCACTAGAAAAGCTTCCAATTTTAAAAGAAAGAAATCTGTTTGTTTTTTGGATTCTGCTGCTAATAGTCTGACAGCAAAAGCACAATGTTTTTCTCCAAGAAATAAATATACTAGTTGGTTCAGAATCATATCTATCTAGCTCAGTCTGTATATACTGTCTATTATTATTTATATGTAATACAATGCATTAATTACAACCAGTTGTCACTAGTCTGTGTAAAGTCTATTTAAGAATGAAACTAAAAGCAATTGATCAGCACACTATTATAGCTGACTATTCTCTGCAGAAATGATTTACAATAATGACAGGATCCTATTGCTTTCCTATGTCTCTAGTTCACCCTGAACACTATTTTCTGAGCAGAGCACTGCAGCTAACCTCCTCCCTACTCTCTGTCTGTTCTAAAGTGGCACTTGAGAAAACAAGGGACTATATATACAAAAGATGGCAATCCAAAACTCGCGAGAGTTTTGCAAACATTTTGTCCCGGAAAGGATGTTTCAGAATGCGGCAGAAATCGAATCATATGGGATTTTTCCTTTCACAAAAACTTTGCACTACTCTGACTGTAGTGGACATCTTCAAGGAGTCCCTGTCTCACCATTTTAACTAACTTAAATAAAAATATAGAAAGAGAAACAAAAAATATTTTTGTATTGTTGCCCTCCTCCTTGCACACAATTACAGCTAGAGCATTATGTGTATTTACTGCTCTAATCGGCCCATCATCCAGAGGAATCATTTGTATGCCTACAAAAGCAGCCATATTTATGCACTTATCTGTTGTAAATGAATCCCGTTGATAGGACTAGAACTCCCGTAGTAGTTAGCTGTGTATAGAGCCCCACAAAACAACTCACTGTTTTGCCTTAAAGTGTACCCATCACTTGATGTGTCACAGTTCTGGTTGATCCCAATAGAGAACCACTTGGCCGGGATAGCTATCAGAGAGGAGAAAAGCTAAAGTGAATAGGTTACTATGTGTGCAATAAGTGTTATATAAGAGTGTTACATCATCCAGAATGCTTTTGTTATGTAAGGTAATGATGTCACAGATTCCAGTGCACTGCCATCTGTTGTCCTTAGCCGGTATTGTGCCAAAACCTCACAGGATGGAGCCATTTTGAACTGTTATTTAGCTTATCAATTCACTAGGAACTAGTGACATCTCAGAGACATTAGGGAGTTTGTACCTCGTTCCTCAGGGATATTACTAAGTCCTAGTGAATAGATAGGCTGAATATTGGTGGCTGCCTCCACTGTAATTAGGTGGTAGGTACACTTTAAGTTCCTTTGATAAAACACTGACGAGTCACTGTCTTCCAGCCTCAGCCTTACTGTATAATTCTAATGCAGCGGTTACCCTTAGTATTATCTTGTCTTGTGGACTCGCTAAAAGCTTAAATGTCTTGGAGTTGGGATATTTCTCGGTCAGTGATGGGCAACGTGACACAGTTCAGGAGCAGCCCTCTAATCTTCAAAAGGGCTGCTCATTACCCTTAATCTCAGTAATATGTTAAAACAATACATTTAATCAAAGAAAGAGACACCTTTCTGTAGTAATATATCAGCAGCCTTTATAAACAAGTATTACAAGTTATAACATACAATCTAACAATAAAGCAGGAAGGAGCTGGGGGCCGTAGGCGAAAACTTGGAGGGTGGACTGTTGCCCATCACTGTCCTACCTGGTTCAGTGGGAATTTGTATTTGGTAATTACTGCCTTTTCTCTAATCTCTAAATAGCAGTGTGATCACATGATGGGAAGTGAAAGATAAATAGTACGGAAGATTTGTAAATGTGCTCTCGGGTTTTCTATCTGTAGCAGATAGTCTGGGTGGCCTATACGTTTCCTATCTGCCGTCACATTCAATGATTCTGTATGCAGTATTTGTTGCTATTTTTGTAAATGCCAAGGATTGAAGAACATTTTAGTCTCCTGGGAGCATGGCTGCCGCTGGCATTTTTCTCCAGGAATTTGCTCCCCGATCTCTGCAGGATTGTGTTCTTGTATCCGATATCTGACATCTGAATAGATGGTTCTCGGTTTTTAGTCATTACCATCAGACACTAGCAGATAAATTATCTTCAGCATATTTGCAATAGGTGACAGATTATATTTTAATGTGATTCCGAGGGGCGTAAACCTGTCTTTTGAAGAGATCTGCAGGGCCAAGTAATTCTGTGACGGTTATTCACTGACCCATCTCTATAATCATTTGGAGAAGGGGAATTTATTAAAGCTTTTTATTTATCGTGTAGGCAACCATCATTAACAATTACTATAACATCCACTATTGTGATATATTCTGCCTAGCATGGTGATTAATCATTAATTTCTACATTATTAATATTTTTTTTTATCTGGCAATATACATTTCAGTGTATTTAAATATCATTTTCAGACTGTATGTGAATATGCAGTACATTTGGCTGTCTGTATATATTAGAGGTATGTGAGCGTGTGTTTATATAAAGAGAGAAAAAGAAAAGATATTTATATACTTAACCTATTATCAGAGAGCACATTTTCAAGATGAGTTTGCCAAATACATTCCACAGACTTAATATGTGATTTTATTTAATGTCTTGTAAGTAAATATACGAACTGAGATTCACATTAAATATCACATGACAGTATTTTATGTTCTGTTCTTATGCAAGGATCTGCCTATAATGAGTCAAACTTGTTGTCAATAAAATTAAATATTGCAATTTAACATGTCTTGCTGCAGAAGACTAAATTAGTCATTTTGACTTTGTTGGTATATTTAATAAGCATAATAATAAAAATATAATGTGTATGTTGATTTTTGTAAAGGAAAAGGAGTGTGCCATTTCAGTTGCCCCTTTAGGCAGCAGGATAACTAGTTTCACACTTGCTCCCAATTGTTCTTTTTTTTTGGAGGGAGTGTCAATCTCTTGGGTCCATTTTCTTCCACATTGCCTCTCTTTTGCATCTGATGTGTAGATATTTTAAATATAAATGGAGCCTCCTTTGTTTCCTGAACTTGACTATTTAGATCAGTGGTGGGCAACGGGCTGTATTCTGGGGACCTCTGAATTCACTGAAGGGCCACAGATTACATTTTTGGGAATTGTGGCAAAAAAATAAAATAATATAATAATAATAGAGTTGAAGAACAAGCATATGTTTTCTTCAGTGGAGTGCAGTGGCTCTGTTTCTGTAATCCACCAACACTGTGGATCTTCACTAGGGCATTTGTGAACCTCCGGAAAGCATTAGCAGTGATAAGTATCTGCTCTTAGGTTTCCTTAAAGCCGGCAATCTCACTGTGACCATTGTAAGTGACGAGAATCTCACTGCCTGTATTTTCTATAGTCGCAATTTACATTAGCCGTGTATCAGCCGTGTCGTGCATGTTGCCTGTCTGTTTAATGGTAAGTCTTTATTTCCTCCTTGTCGCCCTTATAGTAATCACCATTTTTATGCCAATATAACTATTGTGACAATAGGGGAAATGCCTACCACCGCTGCTGCTCTCTGCTTTAAGTGTGTATGATAGGAACTGCCACACAGTGGTTTCAGTGTTTTAACCGGTCTGTTTTTTGTCAGGTTAGGAACACCGCTGACTATGGCAATAGTCAAGCTGCAATTTCTAAGCTTCTGTACACACTGTAACAGTTTTATAGCATACCCAATAGAGTCACCAGTAGCTTTCATGACCACTCATGTTACCAGTAGCAGCAATGCCCATTGATGGCCCCACTAGAAGACATGTTCATTAATGTCACCAGTAGCAGCAATGGCCAATAGTGCCACCAGTAGCAGTCATGGACAATAATATTACCAGTAGCAGCATTGATGTCCCCAGTAAAAGATATGTTCAGTAATGTTAACAGTAGTAGCAGAGCACATTGATGTCCCCAGTAGAGGACATGTTTAATAATGTTACCAATAGCAGCAACGTCCTTAGATGTCTTTGCCGCTTCATGCATGCACAGTGGAACTGGTATCTCTAACTTGGGCTTCCAGTTCCTATTATTAAAAAAAAAATTATGTAAAAATATTTTAAACTGTTCCCCATTGGGATAAAAGCTTCATTTAAATTAAGTATTTTTGTTATAATTTACTCCTCTGATCTTAGGATGACGATAGCGAACGGATGACAGTGGTGGTAAATGTAGCATTGCTGTCCTTGTTAAATTGATTCCCCTTACTGAAAAAAATGCTGTTTTTTGCAGGATATGGGGGTTATCTCTAATTAATATATAGGCAGAATAATATCTTATAATAGCAAATTCGAGAGTCCTGTCAATAGCCAAAGTTAGTGAATGAGCCAGATTGTACAGATCTGAATATTGAACAACTAGGCTATCATATTTCCTGGTTGGCTGATAACCTATACACATTCTAATGCAATGCAATACCTTGCATGGTCAATGTAACAGTGCCACTTATTTCTTCTTATATGTGAATGTATTTTGCATATAGGATTAACAACTAAAGTGGAGTTATGTTGACGTTGTAGTACAAGGATAATCAATACTGGAAATAGTTTCTTACAGGAACACTGTTCCAGCTGTTTGCCTTTTACTTGCACCAATATTTACAATTATAAGGAAATATTCCTGTTGTGCATACACAATCCATTGTGTACCACAGTAATCATCTGATTTGCTGCTCTCCTTTTGAGTAGGCACTCAATGGCTTTGCTCTTCCACTCAAAAACATATGCTATTACCCAAGGTCAGTAAATACAATATACAATACATTGTTTCTGTAATGTGATGTAATATGCTATCTTGTTAGTGTATTTATCTGACTAATGAGGTCCACAGTTGAACAGTTTGTAACTTCTTTACAAATGACTTACAAACGGAAGAAAGCTTGAACAATAGGACTATTTCCCTCTAAAGAAATGTGGATATTTTATTATCATGATTTTCTGTTTTCAGTGCATGTCTCTGCATTGTTGCTGTAGGCTGTGTATTGTATTATTTACTTATATAAAGTCCTTCACCTTGAATTGAAGTAGAGGGTTTCTTGTAGAAACGTCATATCTGAGAGCAAGTATATCCTTTCCCAGGTTACTGTAAACTTGTGTCTGAAGAAAAGCAATTTTCTCCGCTATTCATCTTTCTCTAGCTGTTATTGGTCTGTATTCTGTGCAACTCACAGAGGAGAAGAAGGATCTGACAGATGCTTTCAGTTGCCACTGTCAAATAAATAAAGCACAGGTTGGATACAATTTACTAAGCGGAAGTATGCAGAAATGGGTATTGAGGGTGGTACATGTTTGTAGATGCTTTCAAGAGGATGGAGATAAAGAACTATCAACCCACAAAATGTTCTTCATCTTTCAATCATACATCTAATTCCCTAACCTCTTTTTAAGGGGGTTGCTTACTGCTTTTGTGTACAATACTGGTCAAGAGAGGTCAAGCTATGAGCATCAAGCGCACACTATTGTGTAAGTAAGTGCACAGGTTGACCAGGCAGGAAGGAGGAACACTGGTTTTTACTGCTACTTTCTGTAAATACGTAATGCACAGGTCACTATAATCAATGACTAAGGAGAACCTAGTGGTAGGTTGTCTTTAAATGAAATAACTCATGATAATATGGGAATACTGAGGTGATCTTTAATTCATGTGTAATATTTATTGATTGTCTTTTCAGGGAAAGTGGTAAAATTGGTAGAAGTTTAGCACAGTTCGTAAAAAAGAAAAATCGGCGACACCTCATTTAAATGTGTTAAGCACAGAATGAAATGTCATTTTAGCAATATACACACATAGACTGGAGCTTCCCAAATTCTCCCCAACTCCCCCAACATTAAGGACAAAAAAATTCTAACTCACCAAGACGCCGTCTTGCTATCCTTATCAGCAGGCAGCAGTGTAAAACCAGCTTCAGCGCACGGAAAAGCAGTCTCATGTAATCACAAAATGGAATAAACCGCTTTTGCACAGCACTGTTCGGTACTTGTTAATTATACGGGCACTACTTGACACTGGTGTCGTTTGACACAAAGCATAAGTTATGTGGCTGCCTTGTGTCCTCCGTTGCTCTACATGAATTTTTTCTCTTATTCCCATACATGTATTTTTTTTCCAAACTGTCCACCATCCACACAGTACCCACCTCATCCATAATATCCTTAAAAAGCAGGCAGCGGTGTAGCGGCACTTGCAGTGTCAGCTGGTTTGTTGATGCTTCTGGTGTGCCAATTTGCTAAAGAAAAAACAGGTGGATGGAGGTCACGTCAGAGGCTACTACATTTCAGGTGGAATATTGTTAATTTTTTGTTTTGTGAACTGATATCCATTATGGTTTTATATTGTTGTGCTAGGTTCATCTACAAGAGAAATGGAATCTGCGTATTTCCCCTTGAACTTGGATGTCTAGTGATTGGTGACAGGGTAGCGGCAGTTTATAAGTAGGCTGTGGATGCAGGCTTGCTGTTCAGCCTTGAGGGTTTAGACATGAGGAATGATGTTAGAAAATTAATGAGGAGATTCATGACTTATTGTTTAATTTACTATGTGCAACAAACAATTCATATAGAGCTTTTTTCCTCACATTTACCAGGTTCATTTATACAGCCCCCTATAAAGGTAACAATATTGCTAGAATACAGTCTGGGGGAAATGCCCTCTCTTGCAATGTCAGTATAGAGTATTCCTTTGTAATATTTACACTTAATGTCATGAAGGTACTTTTCAGAAGATATGAAGTGAGACCTATCAACAGATAATCAGCTGGCAGCTATAAAGTGGAATGACTCAGAGCTCCACGCAGGCTGAATTTAAACCATTATCAAGCAGCCAGAGCGTGTCAGCCATTCATATTGCAGAGCTGACTGACACACCTCCATCCTCACAGCGTTCTCTTGCGCACGGCATTCAGGCTCTACCACTGTATTCAAAACAGAGGGGGTTATCTTTACTCACCGACTGATTGCCCAGGTTTTTGTGCTCATTTGATGCAGAATAAAAAGATGCCATCAGAGACAAGTTGAACATCTCTGTTTTTGATAAACCAGGTGCAAACTGTCAGCTGACAGTACTTGTACTTGTAAGATTTTGATAAATAATCCCCTAAGGTCTGTATGATTAACACAAGTGATAATATTCTGGAGCTTACAAATGAATTTTATGTATCAAGGAAAGGAACAAATAAATAATCTATTTATTGAGTGCATGAACCACGTAATTTCATGCAGCAGTTTCTAACATTATACTGGTGCTTTTAATTTTGAATGATCTTATATCCCACAGATTTCTCAATTGGCAATCAGCAGAAATCTTATTATAACTGAACTCCTTGGCATAAATGTAGAAAATGTCTGGATTTTTTTGTATTATAACAGTAGCAGTTGAGCGGTTTACTAAATTAAAGAACATTAAAATACGGGTTTGTGTGTGTGCTAGACATGTTTCCCTTTAATACTGAAGTATGGAATGTACAACAAAGATGTTGACATGACTTCATTCACGGAGTGTGTCTGTAAGGGGTTAATTCCTGCCATACAGCTAATTTCTTTCAGTGCAGTCCTGCTGGCCTGTGACCTAACAACTCTATTCAATTCCAGAGAACAAGTATAGACTGCTTTCACCTTGGCATCCGTTATTGTTTCCACTTCAATTTAGTCACCTTGAAAAGAGGCTTAGAAAAAAAACACAGAAAGAGAACTTGACTGATACAGTCGGCTCCGTCTATCTACATTTTGTGCGGCCAGAGCCTGTACAATTCTGCCTATCACCTAAACGTAATGCACACTTCAGAAGAGATTTAACTGGCAAATTCTAGGATTGTTTTTTTCATGGGTAATGCAGGGAGGATAAAGCAAAAGATGACATGTATTCAACTCTACAAGTAAAATTATGTTATTTTCATCATCTGTTGGTATTCAGCATAAAGCAGTGATTACCCAAGTGCATTGCGTTGACTTGTACTCCATTTTTTAGCAGTGACCATCATTGTTCTGCATGGTTAAAGCTGCTGTCTATTCAGCGCAGACTGGCTGCCTCCAGAATTCCTGGGCTGCACTTTGTTATGTGACATTTGTTTTATCTGTACTCTACTAGAGATAAACAACATTTTCAAACCTCTTCTTCTCATTCTGCATTTGACTGTGGAATTTTACAAGTTTTTTTCCCCCTGACATGTGGCCTTTATTGATTCACATGGAATTACTTTACCTTTCTTTACTCCTTCCAAAATTCAAATCCCATCACAAAGTAAAGTGTACTGACCATCGTTTTCCTACCTCTACTTATAGGGGTGGATGCAATTAGCCGCGAAGTAACTCACGGATGTTCCGGAGACACTTAACGGCGGAGATTCCATTGAAATCTATGCTCATTTTTCGCAAGGAAAAATGAGCAGAGATTTCTACCATAATTGCCGGCAATTTGCGTGGCGCAATGTTCATGCGTCATATCGCCGGCATTTGAATTCCTCCCTATAGAATACAAATGGCCCAAAATGTAAATTTACAAAAGACTGTAGAATACCTATCCTGTTGAATTATAGTATAGCTGGAACTTTGCACCTGTGCAAAGTACCCTGTTCCACTGCAAAATTTGAATTGTATGAAATAGTCGATATTGCTAGTTTGGGTGCACAGTGGATAGCCTCACAGTGCTCTGACAACGGCCCTATCTCCCCCTGTTTGCGTGAGTTCCTCTAGGTGCTCCAGTTTCTTCATAATCCAAAGACATATTGGTAGGTTAATTGCCTTCTGGCAAAATTAACCCTAATGTGCGTGTGTGTGTGTTAGGGAAAATAGATTGTAAGCTCCATTGGGGCAGGGACTGATGTGAAATTATTAAATTGTCACTGTAAAGCATTGCATAATATCAGGGGCTGGCTGGCGGCACATAGCCCACTGGCCCATAAGCAGCTGCCCAACCCTAAAGGGTGGTCTTCGGTACAATATATATTTATCAATATAAATATAGGCTAGTATAGTGTTGCTTAATGCATTGATACTTTATTATAAATTATACATCTTAAATAATGAAAACAAAAAATGCAACAGAAAACAAGCCTCACTTTATATTGCATTTTATTTTATATGTTCCTTCTCCCTACAGCACCTTTGTTTTTTGTTTATTTACATACCTCGCTGATTATAATGGGGTATAAATCATATTATAGCAATAGATTACATAATGTTCTATTACAGTACTGAACACAGGGGCTGATTTATCAAATTGCAAAAAGCCCTTTTGCATTAAAAATCTGATGTTTTTGCCTGCAAAAGGGCTTACTTTTGCTTTGGACTATATACTAATAGGGTTATTATTTGTTTTAGGGTTAACCTAAAACAAATAAAATGACTGGTGCTACTGCTTGGAGAAGGAGAGCACTAGGTGTCAATCTGACACCCTGGCCCAGAGCTGGATTAAGGCTCTCGGGGGCCCAGGGTACTTTAGACAGGGGGGACCCCTATGATGTAACATGGTTATCATTTTTAGACAAATACACAGGCAATACTGTGTGCATTACTGTTAGGTGCACACAGCTCTGTCCTCACGAGCAGTACAGTGTGAAGCGGGACATATCTCCCAACTGTCCTTGCAGTCAGACCAAATCCTGACTAAGCGAGGCAGTCACCCAAATTCGGGACTGCTCCAACAGACTCAGGACAGTTGGCAGACTGTCCTGCTCTCTCCTACCTGTTCTTGTCACTTTCACCACCTGTGGCTGCTGGTGTCTTTAGCTCAGTTGCTGCTTGTCTGGATCCTGGAATGTTGGATGCCCTATTTGGAAAAAAAATGGGTATATGAAATTTAGAAAACTCCATCCAGCATCCCTGTTGAATCAATATAACACCCACGTTTTATAATAAAGCCTCCCTCCAGCCCGAAAATAAAATAATAGTATTCACATTTGATAAATAGATCTACTTCCTTTCAACTAGCCCTGACATTAAATTAATAGCATACACATTTAATAATTAGACCTATTTTCTCCCAACAATAAATAGTATTCCGATTTAAGAAATAAACCTATTTCCCTCCCTCCAAACAGCCCCAGCAATAAATTAAATAGTATGTACGTTTAATAAATGTAACCATTTCCCACAACACACACACAATAGATACTGGCCCCCATCACACACACAATAGATACTGGCCTCCCTCACACACACAATAGATACTGGCCCCCATCACACACACAATAGATACTGGTCCCCCTCACACACACAGTAGATACTGGTCCCTCTCACACACACAATAGATACTGACAATAGATACTGATCCCTCTCACACACACATAAAACATACTGGTCCCTTTCACACACACAATAGACACTGGTCCCCCTCACACACACAATATATACTGGCCCCACACACACACATACACACACAATACACTGACATACACACACACAATACACACCTCCCAGCCCCCGCCGGCACTTACCTTGTTCCAGCCGCGCCAAGGCCACACTATTGGAACGGAGGGAGGGGGGTCCACGGGCAGTAAGAGAAGGTGGCTGGTCCTGGAGGAGGGGCCAGCCACTAAGTAATAAAGACTAGGGACCGTCCCAAAATAGATTTTTTGGTATGCCCCCCCTGCCCCCAGGCCCAGGGGACCCACTAGTTTATTCATCTATACTAAGGGTTGGGACTTCCCTTACAATCCCCAGTCCCCCAGGCAGCCCAATTCCCCCTCCCCCCTTACCTACTCACAAGGGAGCGCAAACCAAAACCCCCAAGTTTATTATGCCCCCAGGCCCAGCCCGCCCCTGCATAACATGTAGGTGCAATATAAAAACAGCTAATAATATATTCCTAATATTCTGAGGGGAAGGGGGATTCACGAAAAAATATTACACATATTATAAAGAATTTGTGTTTGTTCTCTGGATTTGAAAAGAGTGAATGATTTCCCTGCAACGCCCAAAAAAAACTTTAAAACAGAACTGATGCAGTTAAAATAGTGATACCAATAAATGAAATGGCAGGCAAGCAACACAAGCAACAGCTATCTCTAAGGTAAAACGTGATTGGGTATACAGATAAAAATTATGACTTGGCTGCGTACAGAGAGTAGTATCTCTGTTGGGGTCATTGTTGGTGGTGCTGATTTTGAAAATGATAATTATACAATTTATGGCAAAATTACATCATTCAATATCCCTACCCTGATTCACTAAAGAGGAGCATCCGAAAAAATATGACAGGGCAAGAAAAATGGGTGGAGTACATAATTCTGGCACTGGAAATGTCTGCACTTTCATGTTGACAGGCTAAATGCCGACAGTGCCATTGTGCTGACAGCTTCACAATGTCGATAGTGTGATTGGCGACATTGACAGTGTTGCTAATCACAATGCGTTTATTAAAAGAGTAATGGAGGCGGGTTCGGTGGCTGTACCCCGGAATTATGACCGCCGGAAATATGACTGCCACCGAAGATAAATGTATAGTTACTGCAATAGCGTTTAAACTCCCTTAATTTCCATAGTCATCTCCTTGGAATAGTGTGCTTTTAGTTCTGTTACTTACTCTGCTTAAATATATACCATTGTAACATGCAGATAAGAGGTTAGTAGTTTTCTTTCCTAAATTCAAAAATCCTTCGCTGCTCCCTTTTTTTTAAAGGAACAATTACCCTCACAGCCCTGCGTCTGTTCGTTTTTCTAAAGCTGCCTAATCAAAATTCCCCCCGGACACAGAGCAGATACATTCTTGATTTAATCTTGTTGGCACCAGGCCTCTGGGGGCTCAATCAAGCAACTATGTCATTGCTAATGCCTTCTATCTCTGCAGTAACTCCACCAATAGCCTCCGAATCTCGCACCCCTAAGTGGTGTTATATTGTAAATGATTGCACGTCACAGCTAGCAGCGAGCCGTCAGGAGGGGGGTGAACATACATTTTCTGTAGTATGTATATTTATCTGACTGTTTTTTTTAGTGTATTTAAGGCACAAGCATTTGTATTGATTTTAATTCAGAGCTGCGTATTTTCTGCAAGACAGCAGCAACTGAAAACAAAATTAATGCGTAGAGTTACATGCACCATCATATAGGAAACTATGACTGCAGTAACAATAGCAAACAGTAGCTGGTTTTAAATCTCATTATGATTTTTTAAACAGTTTATTTTTTTTATGAAAGAGAACTTATGTGAGCAAGTTTATATTTGTGTATTTCATACTAGAATAAGTTTGCAAATTTTGAACTGTGCCATACTTGGGGGCATGGAAAAGTGCACAATGTGCTTACAAGAATTATATTGCATTAATGTTTACTATGTAAGTTAGTCTAGGAGGTACTAAATAGTACTTAAAAGAGAGAGCGGGTGCATCCCAGAAATTTCTGCATTACCTCCCAGCTGTCCCTCTTTAGGGTCTAAATCCCCCTGTACCTATTTCCTTCCCATTTGTCACTCTTTTGAGTTTGGTATATACGAGCAGCATAATGGCTTAGTGGTTAGCATTTCTGCCTTACAGCACTGGGGTCATGAGTTAAATTCCCGACCATGGTCTTATCTGTGTGGAGTTTGTATGTTCTCCCCATGTTTGCGTGGGTTTCCTCCGGGTGCTCCGGTTTCCTCCCACACTCCAAAAACATACTAGTAGATTAATTGGCTGCTAACAAATTGACCCTAGTCTGCAGGGCCACCATCAGAAATTGTGGGGCCCAGTACAAATAAAGCAGGCATGGCCCCCCGATGACCCACCCCCTGATGAACCAGGGCCGTTTTTCTGACTGGGCAGGTGCCCGGGGGCCCCCGGGGAAAAGGGGGCCCAAGGCAATGAAAAAAAATCCTGTAGAAAAAAACAAAACAAACAAAAACCTTTTGTGGTCACAATCCGGCTTCCTTCTTGGTCCCCTCTTCCATGAAGGGTATTGCACTTAGGCGATTGAAAGGTAAGTTAAGGGGGCCCCTAATATATATATTAATATATATATATATATATATATATATATATATACATACACTCACCAAATATTGACATTGTCCCTATTAGAATCACAACATTTCAAGACTCTCCTGCTCTCTCCTACCTCTTCTTATTTTCACCAGCTGTGGCTGCAGGTTTATTTAGATGCGGCTTGTCTGGATCCTGGAATGTTGGGGGCCCTATTTGAAAAAAATAAATGGGTATATTTAGAAAATTACAGCCAGCCCCGCCGTTATATCAATAGCACCCACGATTAATAATTAGGCCTTCCTCCAACCCCAACATTAAAATAATAGTTTTCACATTTAATGAACCTATTTCCCTCACTACAAACAGCCTCAGCAATAAATTAATAGTATTTACATTTCAGAAATATACCTATCACTGACATTAAATAATTCATAGTGACATTTAATAAAGAGACCTCATTCTCCCCTACATTCAGTAGCCCCCAAACCACCCCATCTTAAATTAATAGTCCGCACTATAAAATTGCCCAAGCATTACCCCACAAACAAAATTGCAACCATTAATTAGCCACCACCTACCTCACACTACATTGCCACAAGCCCCCCATATCATCACACACACATTAGTGTGCCCCTTTATCACCATGTTGTGCCCCCCTTTGATCACACTACGCCCTCCATGCTGCTTTTCCCCCTTCACCTGGCCCCCCATTATCACACTGTGCCATCCTGCCCCCCCCTCTACATCACTGTGCCATCCTGCCCCCCTCTCCATCACTCTGTGACTTTCTGCTGTCCCCACCCTTTTTTTCCTCATACTGTGCCTCTCACCTCCTTTTTCCTCATACCGTGCCTCTCTCTCCCACCCTTTTCCTCATACTGTGCCCCTCTCTCCCCCTTTTTCCTCATACAATGCCTCTCTCACCCCCCTTTTTCCTCATACTGTGCCTCTCTCCCCCCTATTTCCTCATACTATGCCTCTCTCCCCCCTTTTTCCTCATACTGTGCCCCTCTCTCCCCCTTTTTCCTCATATTGTGCCTCTCTCATCCCACTTTTTTCTCATACTGTGCCTCTCTCCCCCCTTTTTCCTCATACTGTGCCTCTCTCACCCCCCTTTTTCCTCATACTGTGCCTCTCTCCCCAATTTTTTCTCACACTGTGCCTCTCACCCCCTTTTTCTTCATACCGTCTGTGACTCCCCCTTTTTCTTCATAATGTCTGTGCCTCTCCCCCCCTTTTTCCTCATACTGTCTGTCCGTCTCCCCTCTCTTTTTCTTCATACTGTCTGTGCCTCTCCCCCCCTTTTTCTTCAAACTGTCTGTGCCTCTCCCCCCCATTTTTCTTCATACTGTCTGTGCCTTTCTCCCCCTTTTTCCTCATACTTTTTGTGCTTCTCCCCCTTACTTTTTCCACATGGTGTGCCTTTCTCCCCCCCCCCCCCTGTTGTTCCTCACATTGTGCTTTTCTCCATTTTTTTTACTTACCTTTGTATTAGCTCTTTTCCTCTCTTCTCTTTTCTTCTGTCTTCTTGCTTCTTTCTTGTTCCTCTCTGCACAGTTCCTCACTGAGTGTCAGGCATGACTTGATGACGTCACGCCCGTTATTCAGTGTAAATAGTGCAGAGAGAAAAGAGGGGGGGAAGCCGGTGCTGCATTCACGTGAGTATCGGTATTTATTTTTTTCACTACCCTTCCACCCACACCAACGAACTACCGAAGACCCACAAAAAAAAATCAAGACAAAAGGAAAAAAAATAAGTGTAAAAAATAAAAAAAGTAACAAAAAAACATGGGCAGTGAGGGACCGGGCCGGGCTCCCGGGCGAGCTCGAGCCCAGTATAAGAGTACCCCCTGGACCCCCTGGTGGCGGCCCTGCTAGTCTGTGTATGTTAGGGAATTTAGACTGTAAGCTCCAATGGGGCAGGGACTGCTGTGAGTGATTTCTCTGTACAGCGCTGCTGAATTAGTGGCGCTATATAAATAAATGGTGATGATGATACATTTACCCCCCAAAAGTACATTTATATATATTTTATTCCAGTGTGGCGTTTGTAGCTGTATATAGTGAGCTGTGTCTTCTAAAAGCCTGGCAAGATGTGTTTGTTTCTTGGAAACTTAAATATTCTGTCACAACTTTAAAGTGCGGTCTCATACTGCCTAGCAGTGCTTCATCAGAAAACAGTTTTATTTTTGGATTCAGATCTTCCTGTCCTGTTTTTTTTGTACAGTGAATGTTGTAAATGCTTATTGTTACAGGCTCCTCTATCCTGGGGTGTAGGAACTAAAATGTTCATGGGGGGGGGAGGCAAAAGACCAAGGACTACTATAGGGCTTGGAGCCCCATTTTCTCGTGTTCAGTATCTCGTTTTGCGACAGTTGTGACAGTAGCAAATCTTATGTTAATTTTTGTCAGTGTTTCAGAGGTTGGCCAACCCCAGTTTCATTGTTTATTTTACTATAAAAATGTATTTATACATTATTAAATAAATATTATTATTAATATTACCTACCAACTGGTACAATAGCCGTTAGAAAGATAGATACATTCAATTGTTCATCTTAAAAATTTACATTTTTCATAGTCCTCAACCTAGTTTTTATTCACATTTCGTTGACAGCATAATCTCATTTGATTGGAAGTATTTGTAAATCTATAGTCACTGCATCACTGGTTATGGTATGCGCTATAAATTTAAATTGCTATATCTCATGTTTGTTACTGGACACACGTCACGAAATTCAGGGTAAACGTAAAATTGTATAGTTGTTCATCAATACAGGTTATTTATTAAATGTTTATAAATGAAACACTTAGAGTTTATTTAAATAAATAAATAAAATCTAAAGCAATCTATAAAAAGAACATTTGGTAGTTATACTAAGACAATATAAATATAATTTAAAAAAGTTTCACAAGTTTAGAACAGATACCATAACTTCATGGTATAATGGTTTATGGTGGGGCAAAACACAGTCAACAAGATCACTCCTCACAAAGTAATGTAATTTGTGTTCGGGGGTTGGGATGGGGGGGACTACTTTGTAACTTCCAACATTTCCCCGAGAAAATCAGCATAAGAACATCTGACTTGCAATACACTGAAACCCTTCCACTGATCAGTACAAACCCCATCCAGTTGCTGACTCAGGAGCTGTCAGCTCTGTGAAGAAATCTGTTTTTCCAATTACTACCACACTTGCTTTTTAAGTGTAAAAAGGAAAGGTGGCATCATCCCACTCTCTCTCTTTTAAACACTATTTTATAGGGACAGGTGTATTTAAGTTTATTACATGAAAAAGACTAACACACGGCACTAAGCTTGACAATATGATCTGATCACTGAACATGGGTATAGCGTTACTTTCTTTAAAATTTCCTCTTCTATGAAGATTTACTTAGAGGTCAAACAAAATAAGAAAACACAGTGAAAATGTTACCAAGTGTGCATGAAATTGAGCTGTTTGTTCCATTTTAAGAAATAGGGACACTGACACGATTAAATTCTTCCACTGACAAATCAGTATGCCCATTGCTTGCACAGAGTGGACCATTTTTTGTGTTGAACATTCATGAGAATTCACAATATTAACTGGAATTAGTAAGAGTGATTTCTGACAAGTGTAAATCACAAACGTATTTGTGTGCCAAAGTGCCTAGGTTTATAGACATTGACTTATAGGCCAAGACAGCAGTGCTTGAGGGGATGTAGATATTTTTATATCGGCCATTGGAAGGAGTTAGGGGGAACTACTAGCTCAGTGGTTATCTTTGCTGCCTCATAGTGCTGGAGTCATGGGTTCAATACCAACCAGGGTCATACCTCCCCTGTTTGTGTGGGTTTCCCCTGGATGCTCCAGTTTCCTCCCATAATCCAAAGACATATTGGTAAATTAATTGGCTTCAGACAAAATTAACCCTAGTGTGTGTGTGTGTGTGTGTGTGTGTGTGTGTGCCTCCAGTACAGTGGGAAAGTATATTCACAACCAGATAGATTGTCCGATGCGATCAGTGTGGTTTCAACGCACAAAAGAGATTTAATAGAAATAATCAGCAAAATACATGCGCTCCCTGAATCCAGGAACAGTTGTTGTCTGTTGGCAAAGAGACTGTTCCTGTAACAGAGGCCAGTTTATATACAGTTTGGTTTAGAAAAAACAATGATGATGTTACAATTATACACAGATAACACTAAGAAAGTTCTTCATTGGTCCAGGGTTTACGATGTTCCAGTAGACTGCTGGTCATAAGTCACTTCAATTTATCCTCTTTCCAATGTTGGGGGCAACTCACTTCAACTGTTGCATACGTGTCTTTCCACTGATAAACCAAATTAAACTGCCCCATAAATAAATAAATAAAGTGCTTTTGATTATTAATCTCATCCTATTCATAACTAACGATCGCTATGAGCAATCACTCCTAATACTGGATTCCGGCTGATAAAATATGGATTAATATGAGACCAAACTCCACAGCAAGGTGGCTCAGTGGTTAGCATTTCTGTCTTACAGCACTAGGGTCATGAGTTCAATTCTCAACCATGGCCTTATCTGTGAGGAGTTTGTATGTTCTCCTCGTGTGCGTGGGTTGCTTCCAGGTGCTCTGGTGTCCTCCAACAGTTCAAAAACATACTGGTAGGGTAATTGGCTGCTAACAAATGGACCCTAGTCTGTCTGTGTGTGTGTGTGTGTGTGTGTGTTAGGGAATTTAGGGCTAGATTTACTAAGCTGCGGGTTTGAAAAAGTGGGGATGTTGCCTATAGCAACCAATCAGATTCTAGCTTTCATTTATTTAGTACCTTCTACAAAATGAAAGGTAGAATCTGATTGGTTGCTATAGGCAACATCCCCACTTTTTCAAACCCGCAGCTTAGTAAATCTAGCCCTTAGACTGTGAAATGGGGCAGGGACTGATGTGAGTTTTCTGTACATCGCTGCGGAATTAGTGGCGCTATATAAATAAATGGTGATGATGATGATCTCTAAATTGGTTATTAATAAATTAATGTGGGTTGGAACTTTTATAAATGTGTCTTATTTACAAATGTAGGTGTGACTGTAAGTGTAGGTGCTGTTTATCTGTGCGATTGCGTTATTAACCCCGGTATGACGTAGCTTACTAATCATAATTGCACGGTAAACCAATATTAATCAGTTAAGCCAACCCTGTCCAACCTGCGGCCCTCCAGATGTTCTGAAACGACAAGCCCCAGCATGCTTTGCCAGTATACAACCAGTTGATAGCTGGAAGGGCATGCTGGGACTTGTAGTTTCACAACACCTGGAGGGCCGCAGGTTGAACAGGCCTAAATTAAGCCGACTTCATCCAATTCTTCGACTTCAACAGGAGTCTTCAAGTTTTGCTTTTGCATTGCCATTCCACAGAATGCCATTCTGCCCTGCATTTCTAAATTCATGGAATTTAGAGCTTGGACGACAAAGGTAAATTCATTCTAAATCACTGGTAAGAACACAACATAAAGGCCATTTTAAGGGGCATATTCAATTCTTAGTTTTCCGCGCCGCGGAAAAACTATTACCGTTAATACGGTAACAGATAGCTGGATTTCAGCTCACGGCTCAGGGAGCTGCGAGCTGAAATCCAGCGAGTAAATCACCGTATTAACGTTTTTATTAACGGTAATCGTGCGCGGACCGCGAGATTCTCAGCGTTTCCGCTGAGAATTGAATATGCCCCAAAGAGTGTCTTCCAGTCAATGGGTGTCAAAGGATGTCTTCCAGTCTGCAGCGTTCTCACTGCTGGAGTGCATTGAAGTACTTTTTTAATATGACAAGAATTAGATTAGGTTAGAATCAGAGTGCTACATTTTTCTGCATAGAACAGCACTGCATCCTAACACACCATGTGACTCTAGCATCGGTAGGTACTACATTAGCTCAGGGGTCTCTCTATGACCCACTGCAAAAATGACACGTACATTATCATCCCACAATACAGGATGTAGTATCGGGGCCATTTATAAAATAAAGTCATGTCGGGACAGCACATCTGATAAGGCTGTCCTGGCGATGACTCATTTACAACTCCAGGTTCTGACCCAGAGTCTTTACTGCGTATGTACGACCATAGTGGTCTTGTGGACTGCGATATTGTGCGGTACTTTGCCTACTTCAGGAGATTTCTCGGATATCTCCTGCATTAGGATTTTGTTAGCTTGCTTAAACACTTAAATATGCCTAAATTATGCAGAAACAGCCTTGCAGAACAGGCTTGATAAACAGGGCCCTAAATGTTTTAATAACACAAAAAGGTTTATCCAGAACTAACTATGTCTACCATAAAATGTGTGTCATTCTTTAGACACATACATACACACCTTGCCAAGCTTTCCTGAATCCAGAAATATCTTACAGAGCATATATTTGGAGTTATCCAAAAGCACCTTACTAATTACAGATTATTTGGATAATGCTGAATTAATACATATTGGTTAAATGACCCATAACATATATTATATTGCATTTTATGTTTTCTGTCTTTTTGTCCTATACAAATCATAAACATAAACCTATTAGCATTTTCCCCATTTCTCTTCTATACATAATTCACCATCATAAACACTTTTTGCCATTGGCTCTCACAAACGAAGACATGCTACCTTATTTTCCATAAAATCATTTAGCTGTTCGGTATAAAACTGCATATGCGGAATAACAATAACCCAGGAACGTGACAAATATTCATAAAACAGTTCCCCATTCACATTCCCTGCTCCATCTGTGCCCTTGGCTCAAATAATTATGCAGATTAATAGTTGGTTGTGAAAGAGATGCATTTGCTTCTATTCTTTTTATTATTTTTTTTTTCATCCAGCAAAGCACAAAACAATTGCAGGAAAGTAGCGACTGTTAGAGCTTTTATTGGACCGATATGGAAATTATGCAGAGAGCTTTTTTTTGTTGACAGGCTGTAAAACCACCCAGGTTCTTTTCGACATGCCAAAATGGATGTTGTTTTAGGTAGTAAAAGAAAAGAAACTGGACATAATTTCTCACTGGGCCACAGTGCTAGAGAAAGAAATGACGATGATGATTATTATTTTTACTATTATTTTCTCTTTAAAGCAGTTGCTTTTAGGGGAAACCGTAGCTAGTTATGATGGCTAAGGACGCAGTAATCTAGCTTTGGAGTACCTTAGAGTTGGGGTATAATTATAATAGACAGCTGTGTCAGACAGAAGGTTTAGGGGCCTCAAAATGTAGGGAAGTCATTTAAGATGCTACAGGCTCTATTTACTACCTACATAGAGTCACAGAGCTCACTTTTTGGAGCAGAGTGATGCTAAATTGAATATTTAGGTATTACATATAATGTTGCTCTGCTTCTAAATGTAGCAGAGCTGATCTCTGCCACCTGAGAGGTGATGGAGAATTTTGGCATATGGAGGAAGGAAGGAAGCAGCACAGCACATGGAAATCAACCCTTTTAACATGTGTGCACATCCTCACTCCTCCCTGAATCCTCCTTTGGGCACAGTCCCTGGCTGACGGCCGCATAAAACAACCAAGAGGAGGCAAATGAGGAGAAACAAGTGGAGATGCAGAGTTCTTATCTCCATATTTGCTTTAGAAAGTTGGTAAGTTTATAGCTGTAAAAGTCAAAATCACTGCTTTCTCCCATGCTGGTTGGTGTAGTGTCAATTAACACTATGACAATATTAGTGTACACTCCTCTTGTACAAATGTCAATTTAGAATATTGGATCATGTAAGGGTTCAGAAGGGCATCATCTAAGTTGCTGCCTGAGGCAGGAGGATTTCATCGGTCCACCCCTACCTTTCAAAGTCTTTGTCACATTGTAAATATGTGGATGCAATGTTGAGCAATCTGAAAACTGAGCCGTTAAAACTAGCTATTCTTCCCTTTCCATGTTGTTGTCACATGCCAAACGAATACCAATATGATAACATGACTTTTTTATGTTTTATGCTATAAAAGTAGAGCACTATCTTTTCTAATCAATGAGTGGCAAATTAATGTAATTATTTAAAATTTCATAGTTTGTGCAGGCCCACTGAGACTTTCCGAGCAGCTAGGTCTCACTTTATTTTGTCTTCTGTTTCATTCACTTATGTAGACAGGCTCAGGCCATATAAACAAGAGTGTAGATGTTGTTTGTTTCTGTTTTTGAGGTTCCCCGAATGTCAGATATACAATACATTTTATTTGGAAAATGCCTGTTTTGCGGTCCGAGAACAATAGCAGACTGAAACTTTTGGTTCTAGAACAATGCAACACTAAATGTGGGGGACCAGTAAAATGGCAAACTGAAATGTGGATGTATAGTAGAATGGCGTACTGAAATGTGGGGGACCAGAACAACAATGGGACACTGAATTATCCAGTATTATTATCATTTATTATTATCATTTATTTGTTAGGCGCCACAAGGTATCCGCAGCGCCGCACACAGTACTAACAGTAGACTATACAGGGTGAAACCATACAGAACAATGAACAAAAAGTACCAATACTTCAGAAACTCCGGCCAGTCATATGCAGTAAAGACGAGCGGAAGAACAGGTATGGAGACAGGAGGGGAGGGGGCCCTGCTCATACGAGCTTACATCCTAAGGGAGTACAATGGCATACTGAAATGCGGGGCCCAGAACAACAATGGAACACTGAAATGTGAATGTCCAGTAAAATAGCACACTGAAATGCAGCTGTCCAGTACAATGGCATACTGAAATGTGGGGGACCAGAACAGCAATGGAACAATGAAATACGTACGTCCAGTAAAATGGCACACTGAAATGCGGATGTCCAGTACAATGGCATACTGAAATGTGGGGCCCAGAACAATAATGGAACACGGAAATGCGAAATGTCCAGTAAAATAGCACACTGAAACGCAGATGTCCAGTACAATGCAACACTGAAATGCGGCGGTCCAGAACAATGGAACACTGAATTGTGAGGGCTCAGAACAACAATGAAACACTGAAATCCAGGGGCCCAGAGCAATGACACATTGACACCTGGGATCCTAGATTTGAAAAGGATAAGCTAAGACTATAGGCAACACAATAAGCTAACTAGTAATAATTGCTATTGTTTGGATGATGGTAAATATTGCTTGAAAGTGAGGCCATTCAGACTGAGGACATGAAGCAATAATGGACAAAACAGCTTTTCAATGGAAGCAAGTTTTTTTATAAACTTGAAGTGTGTCATAATATGCACACATAATTCTTTAGTTGGGAGCATTATCCTCACTAATACACAAAGTGTATTAATATTAGCTAAGGATAGTTTTTCAGGCTGAATTGAGTAATTTAAAAATGGAATCATTGCACACAAAGACATACATCACAACTATTAGACTTATCTAAGCAGGATATAGAAGAGGGCTTCTCTATTAATGCCGCTTGTCCATCCATTTCATACCGTGTTCCCATGCCACTGGTACACTCGGCATTGAAGGGGTACCCTTTTAAAGGACACATCCCCAACTGTCCTGGAATCGAGACAAACTGATCTACGGGATGGTAGCACAGTTCCCTCAAATCAGGACTGTCCCGCCTATATTGGGACAATTGGGGGGCATGCAAACACCATATTTTGTAAACGTTTTTGCAGGACAGTCATGATAGTCATCAAATTAAATGGGTGTAGGCATCTCCAAAATAGGTATGGTTTGGGCAAATATGTTTGTGGTTTGGGGGAATCAAGGTCAGAGTTTAATATATTGTAAATTGGGAATGTTGGCAAGTATACAAATACCTATGCATCACTCTGAACACAAATCACAATAGCAAGATACATCTCAACCATATACAGTAAAAAACAATAAGCACTACTCACAGTAACATGTTTATATTGAAATGTGTTATTAGCAATGCATACTACAGCAGAATAGTTACCTATTTTACATATATTGTGACACACTAGAATATTGTTTTTGGACAGGTATGTTTGTCCCAGGTTTCTGACCTACATGTTTTCAAAACCCCATGGAGTTTTTTGTGAGAAAGAGATTCTTCAGGAATGTGTTCAGCTTTAGGAAAAAGCTGGTAAGGGTCCCTGGGGTAAAAATGGAGAGAGAAGTGTGGGCTCCATTTATAAGGCCCAGTCCTGGTCTTCTGATTTTCCAATCTTAAAGCAGACTGATTAATGGTTGCATCTGTAAGATGTGTTTAAAAGGATGTCAGCTTAGTTTCAGTCCCTGCTTTGCCTGGGTGAAGGGACTGCAGAAAACAGCCTGATATTTGTTGTGAGTAAACTATACAAGCTGGTATTTTTAATGCTTTCTTTTATAGTTTGACAGTCGGTAACAACTTGTTTTTAGTTATTGCCAGACAGGCAAGGTGTTTATTTTGAAGTTTTTCTTTATTTTTTCTGCTTAAACTGGCTGTGGCCAGTTGCACCAAAACCATGGACTTGTGTAATTTCTCAGCTGCTGCACACTACCATCTACTCCAGGAGATGGCACCTGTTCCCCTAACCTGGCTATAAAATATATTTCCCAAAGAAGAGCACCCACAGGGCTGTAACATTTTAGTACATGAAAGAATTGGTCAGCTCGTACCAAGCATCAACAACGTTTCAGAGTCCATCTTGGTTCCTTTTTCAAGGAGGTAAGATAGACTCTGAAACTGGTTCTTGGTATGATCTTGCCAATTCTTTTATATGAAGAAATGTTATAGTCCCATAGGGGTCTTTCTTCTTGGAAATATGTATGATATCTCCTAATTTTGGACGTCTTTTGGAACACTAGGGCAATTAGCTACTGCGGTTGTGCCTGAGCTTTACAGCAGCTCCCTGTAACATACATCCATATATTCCAGACATTTATCACTCAAAATGGCATAAACATATATCTTATATGGGGTTTTAATAGTGACAGTTTTATTTAACTTGTTCAACCATAAAGTATACCAGAGTGGAGGCAGACATTTTATGAGCTGGAATAATATTCATAGAAATAATACTATAAATTTATTGGAGACCAGTGACATTACTAAGGTAGGAAAGAGGATCACTTCACTGGGAACTATTGACTTCACATATAAAGTCATTAACGATTTGCAAAAGTGTATAACAGCAACGCAAATGCTCTTTTGTGGTGTCATGTGCCTACAGCTGCGTATCTAGCAAAGTGTGTAGATTTGACAGTGAATATAGCGACACCTGCGGAAGTGAAAATATTTTCACAGAGTGATGGAAGAAGTTGACTGAGTAGATGCTGTATTGAAGTGCAGAAATTAGATTTAATTTGCAGGACAGGATAATTTAAATGAGAAAAACAGATGGAGATGGCAAATTTACAGAGGAGTTCCCCATACCTCCAAAGTGCCCCGGTTTAAGGGGAAGAGTCCGAATCTTGAGTAGACAGTCCTGCTGTCCTGACTATCAGGATTTTTGTACCGATTCAGAGACAGTTGGAAGATATGCCTCACTGGTTGATACCCCTTCAATGCCACAGGTACCAGCAGCAGGTGTATTTACGTGGAAGGGTTGTTCTTAGAATAGGGGAGGTGGCGGCCCACCACATCTGAAGCACTGGACAAGCCCAAATATGACCACACCATGTCCCCTTCTCATGCTCTCTGTCCCGGATTTGAAATCTTAAATGTTGGGAGGTATGCGTTCCATGCCTAGTTGGAGGACACATGACATTTGCCTTCACAGGTACGCACTTAAGGAGTTTCCAGTTGCCCACTCCTCTTGCTCCTCTTGTTTCAGTTGTGCCCTCTTCCTCTTAGAATGTAAGCTCTCTAATGAGAGATCTTGTGATGCCGATAATAGAACAGGTATTGCAAAGGTACAAGTACCACCACAATATTTTAAAATAGGCTTCTTCATGCAAACATTGGGAACCCCCCCCTCTTGAAATGCCCCTGCTTCCAGCAAAAGGACTAGAATTCTTTGCCTTTCTGAAGTCCTGGATATCTGGTCTTGACCATATACTTTGTAAGACACACTCCAAGCACACTCCAGTCAGTAATAATGATAATAAAAAGCATCAAAGCCGCAAAAGTGACATGTAAAATTCCCGATACCCTCCTAACTCATCATCAATTTAACCCATAAATAAGCCCAAGACAAGCAGTATTCTGAAATTGAAAAGTTTACATGAATGAAAGGGGTGGTCCTTACATAGCAGCAGGTTGGAATTTGAGGTGAGGTTTTTACCTTTTCTACCCTGCACACTTTCAGAAACATTCTTCAACCTGCATAATTAGGTGCAGAAAAACCTTGAAACAGTACTTGGCAGACAAGTAGGCCCACTCAAACATGAACAAGCATTGCGGGTTTGCAGATTTTGCGGTCCATAGATGTGACCTTTAAAAGCATGAACCAATATTATTGTTTCCTAGTGAAACAATAAATCGAATTCTCATGAATATTAGTTCAACTCATAAATTGGCTTCTTCTATTGTATGTTGAAAATGCATAAAGTTTAAACAGTGTTACACTATTGTCTACTAATCTTTCTTTGAACAATGCTTTCCATTTAAACAAAGCTTCATATCTGAATCAGAAAGATTAATTTGCAGTTGCCGTCATTTAAAATGTATTACCCTGAACAATACTTGCCAAGTGGCATGTGCTGTGGGGGTGTCGCTTTTGGCCCTGCCCTCCGTTGCGCAATGGCGCAATTGTATCATCATACTGCGGGGGCCAAAATTATGGGGTTTTTGGCTGCTTTCATCTTTGAGGTGGGTGGAATCTGGGAGAAAGGCCTGCGCTCCTGGGGGTCCAGGAGAACTACCTGAAATTGTTGAGTTTCCCGAACATTCTGTAAAAGTAGGCAAGCATGCCCTGAAACATTCTTGTCGTCTCCCCTGGAATGTCCTGGAGATTTACAAAATAATGGCTGATCTCCAGGACTCCTGAGACAGTCTGAAATTTTCCCTGAGGCTGGAGAAGCATGCCGGAGAAGCAGTGGACAGAGCCACCATGGTGGAAATACTGGGGAGTGTGCTAAAGAGCACCCAACATTTTCTTGTAGCACACCTCCTCCTACTGGATAGTGGTGGCCATTTTCTTGTAGCACACCTCCTTCTGGTAAAAAAAAATGTCTGCCACTATCCAGCATACAATTGTTATATTTACTAATTTTTCTTCCCAGCCAGAGGCAAATGGGGGAGAGGGCTGAGAAATAGAGAGAGGGGTGGTGGGGGAGAGAAAGGAAGTGGGAGAGAAAGAGTGGGCAGAGTGGGGAGGTAGGGGTGAAGAGAATTGGTGGAGAGAAAGTATGTGTGTGTGTTGGGGGGGAGGGGGGTATCAAACTGTATTTACTACTAATTTTAAATGGGGCTTTAAAAGTCCACCAATCCCCCACTGTATATCTTCCATGGCTTGACATTTTAGCCCTGCACCTCCACATTCATGCTGGTGGCGCTATTAAACTGCATTATTTTGTGACAGCAATTCTAAGTTGCTGCATTCTTTAGGAATATGCTGGTTTGTATCATAAGGGTTAACAGCAGCATCCTCCCTGCCCAACAGTTTTTTTGACATGCAGAAGTATTCACCAGGGACTGACACAAAATATCTTCAAAGTCCTGCTTACTGTACAGCCATTAAAAGAAGAAGCAAAAAAAACCAAAACACTTAATCAACAGGGGATATGAGGCTAGATCATTATTCCAATGCACCTGGTATATTTCCGCAATTCATCTTATTCCCAGAACAGTTTAGCAAGGGGCGGGAAATGTTAAAACTCTGAACATATAATTAAATGAGAAATTCAGACCTGATATAACTGCTTCCGACACTGGAGTAAAATTATTATACCAACTCACTGTGGCTATTACATGAGAGGCAAACACTTTGGACCATTGTGGAAGTGTAAGGCATCATTCACATTATAACATTTCAATAAGATTGAAAGGATGACTGTATGATGGGAAAGAGCAGAGAAACAATTCTATCTATACTGAATGAAAATTCTGCAATTCAGCCATTCACACCATAGACACATAAATAGCATCATGAATTTGTTAGCAGAGAACTAAATTCTTAATTAATAAAACATTAATATTTCTATTTTTTTCTTCTGCATGCAGAGAATATATTTGTATTTAGATATGTATGTCCTAGCTAGAAATGTGGCAAAATTTATTGCAAAGCGGGAAGTTCCCTGGATTCAATCCTCAAATTCTGATTTGCCTTTCCACAATGCATTTGTAAATTTGTATTTCACAGAATTTATCGTTTATAAATAAATCATGGATGCAAACAATCAATTTGTTCTGCTGTGTGCTGTGATTGGGGTAAGTTCCACCAGTGAAAACATGCTCAATTTTTTGGACAAATGAGAAAGGAGGTGAATATTTCATGGAACAGTTTTGAAAATTTTGCTCATCTGTAGTCATACTAAAGTACATTATGGCTTAATTTTTAAACCAAGTGATGTTGTTACCCTGTCTACAAAGCAGCACAACCTGTGGGTCAAATTGTTTTTGGGATCCCCTGATTGTCCAATATGCATTATAGTTGATTGGGATACCAGAACAATGGTACACAGGCAATTGGGGTGCGTTTTACATGTTACAGGTTCTTGGTGATACCAACTAACAGCCAGGCATAGAGGAAGCAGCCACATCAGAAACCCTCCCCATTCTGATTTTCAGTCTTCATCTCCCTCTACAATGAAGCATGAGCCAGAGTCGACTTAAGCATTTCTGGATATTGGGCAGCACGGTGGCGAAGTGGTTAGTACTTCTGCCTCTCAGCACTGGGGTCATGAGTTCAATTCCCGACCATGGCCCTATCTGTGTGGAGTTTGTATGTTCTCCCCGTGTTTGCGTGGATTTCCTGCCGGTGCTCCGGTTTCCTCCCACACTCCAAAAACATACTAGTAGGTTAATTGGCTGCTATCAAAATTGACCCTAGTCTCTCTCTCTCTGTCTGTGTGTGTGTATGTTAGGGAATTTAGACTGTAAGCTCCAATGGGGCAGGGACTGATGTGAATGAGTTCTCTGTACAGCGCTGCGGAATCAGTGGCGCTATACAAATAAATGGTGATGATGATGATACTTGCCATTGAAAATCTCCCACAATCCAAAAACATACTGGTAGATTAATTGGCTGCTATCAAATTGACCCTAGCCTTCTCTCTATCCCTCTCTGTCTGTGTGTGTGTGTGTGTGTGTGTGTGTGTGTGTGTATGTTAGAGAAGTTAGACTGCAAGCTCTATTGGAACAAAGACTGATGTAAGTGAGCTCTCTGTACAGCGCTGCGGAATTAGTGGTGCTATATAAATAGCTGCTGATGATGATGATACTAACTAATGATACATTGAAATGTATAACCATTTATATTTTCATTGTTACTATGTTTTACTTTGTCCTAGAAACTATGTGTAGTGACTTTAGCAGGATTTAATTTAGATCTGTGAGAGTAAATGATGTGCTATATAAAAGGTTGCACGTATCATAAGATTAATCTTGCAGATGTATATCATAGGATGTGTCTTATAAACAGATGTGAAAACGTACCGATGGATATCATTAGATGTGTCTTACATACAGACGTGAAAACGTTAGATTTATATTTTACGTTTTTCTGCAGTAAGTTTTTGGTGGTAAACTAGATGACTCTGAGAACATCTGTAGTCCTGATAAATTCATTACCCTATTTGGTATAACAGTATCTAAGATTACCTTGAGGAGGGCATTGTTAAGTTTTAGACTCTCAGCCTTTTAATAATTAAAAAAGATATTGTAGCCTTGGCAATATTTGAATTCAATTGAAAGAAACAGCAGGTGTGGCTCCATCTAATCTAATTGAACAGGGGGACTACAGCCTATGTGCCAGTTCTGTACCTTAATGTGTCTCTACAAGTGATGTGGATTGATAAACACCATGGAACGTTTATTGACTCAAGGTCTATTGTCACGCAAACTGCAGTGCCAGATGATATGAATAGATGTGCCTCACCAGAAAATAAATCTTTGTAGGGTGAGAGTGAAAGAGCAGGAGAGCCATGATAGATTTTATTGATTAAGTGTCATAGAGGCCCAAATGCCTCAGAGATTGCTAGATATTAACCATTCCACTGCCATAGCTATTGGTTCCAGACAAACAATATATAATTGGTTGTCTAAAACCAATGCCGAAAATTCTTTATGTGCCGATCTTCTGCATAGTGTCATGTACGTGCCATGATCTACACCTGAATTCTTGGTTAGGAAAATGTACTAACAGTTCTTAGGATGAACACCCAAATTTGTATTTCTTACACTGGCTTGAGGAATATGTCAGGTGTGAATCATATGCCACTCTCTGTGCACTGTTCATTTTGACAACTGTTTGAATATTACCTGGCAGCTCCATATATCCAGTGCTTGCTGGACTCGGCAGATGGTGGCTCATAATTCTCTTCAAGCGGTTATCGCAAGACAAGGGAAAGGGTCACAGGGGAGGGATACCCTGCAGAGCAAATCTGTACCATGGGGGGTGGACGGAGTTCAAGGGATCCATTTTGGTTCGAACCCTCCTGTAAACCATCCAGAACTCAAATGCATTTCTGACAAAGCTTATCCTACCTCTGCACTTCAAAGTATAAATGTCTATTTATGGTACCTTCCTCTCTCGTTATTAACCTCAAATATTTAATACACTAATGCTCGGAATAATATTGGTTTTGATTCTTTAAGGTAAAAGAAAATTATATTTCCCATGATTTCCTTGTGTTTACAGGACCACTTTGCCTCACTACAACTGCTAAATAGGAGAACGTATTAACAGGGTTATCCACACAATCCACTCTCTTTAATGACAATCCATCAGTGTAACCACCGTTACTAAGAATAGCTACAATCGCTTCATAGCCAGGAGAGCTGAAAGCTATCAGCATTAAAGGACCTTCCTGGGAATGCAAGCAGCTACAACAGGAAGTGTGTATTGAATGAGGCACCTATTTGGATGATCAAAGCGTCTGTCCAATAGGGTGCTGTATTACAGCATACTTCGGTTCCTGGTAGAAGTGAATTAGCCACTCATTCTATTCACTGGCACTGAAAGATCTCCGCTTACCTTGATTTGAAACAACTGCTCTTCTCAATTATCAGAGTAGATCCCAAAACCGTAACCTCTCTTAACAGAGACGTAAGCTGGGTGCGCTACACACCACACTTATTAACCATATATATCATATACTTATTACCTGTTCTCATTGTGTGTCATGTATTCAGGACTCCCAGGAAATATAAGGAGTTATACACATGAACCGTAAGAGAAAAGACTGGAGCTGATGTTCAGCTATATGGTTTACTGCAGGATTAATCCTAAACTCCACCCCATAAACATATCAAAAATTGATTCAACAAATGCAAATTACTTTATATTACAATGCACATGTGTGTACTTTATAAGGGAGTACTTAATTTTGGCTTTGATACGTCAGCTTCACCATTTGGGCTCCAGTTTGTTTGAGATTGCGGCCAACTGGGAAGCGACATTAAGACTCAGGCATTTGAACACTCGGTTCTGTTTGGCTCCAATGTATTGGAAAAAATAGTAGGAAATTACGTTAGGGAATGGGGTTAAGATTTGTAGGTATGACTAGAATTATAATTTTGTAACTGGGCTCTTTAGTATGCCACTGGCATAATGAACTGTGAGAAGCGCTAACATAAAGAAACTACTTGAATGAGTTCTCTACATTAGTAATGTTATTGTCAAGCAAAGACAAACCCATAAAGACTATGGTATGTGAAAGATAAGACGATTCTTTGTCGACTGAAAGCAGGGAAGTGCACCATTAAATTAAGTCAGCATTAGGAGAATTATATTGATCCTTGTTGGCTCAGATCTTATACTACCATACTCAGCAATAGGGCTTATAATCACATAGCAGACTAGTAGCAGAGTAGTTGGCACTGCTTGAAAGGTCATTTTTTTATACTATTATTATTCTCAGGTCTTTTAGAATATGGAGGACTAGGCTGCCACTAACAAAATATTAGACTCGTGTTAATAAAGGACTGTATGTAAGAACAGCACAGTGAAGTGCAGATATTTTTGATGTTAACAAAGAAGAAAATACAAGACAGGTGATTGGATTGGTGTAACAACTGGTTTTAAAGTAAGTAAACAAAACCCCATAGTGGCTGGATGAACACTGTTCAGAAATAGAAAGTATGGTTATTATCCCAGGTTTAACTTGTCCAGGAAACTACCTCATGTCTGACACTGCTTGCTACTGATTTGCATGTGTGTGGCATGTACACTAACTACAGTTCTACTTACATGCTAATCATGTTCACTGAAGACCGCACTTGAATCCAAGACTTGTTTTAATGCATATTTTCAGGCATAAAGCTTGGAGACTGAGATAAGAAGCTTGCTGAGTCCTGTATTTTATTCATGTAATATACTCTAAATTTGATCAGCTACCAACTGAGATAGAACCATGGAAACCTCGCAGCTTGAGTTTATTTATTAGACTGCTGTAATTGAAAAAAAAGGAAGATTTAAAAAAAATAAACAAAAACAGAAACTAAACAACTTTTTTTGTGAATTGTATTAACATTACTAAGTGCAATGCATTTACCGTGAGTGTAATAACCTCGGTATATATTCTGACACTGTATGTATGCTATTTATTTCTCTGTTGGGGAGATGCTAATCTTAATATCAAGTGAGTAATTAGAGACTTTTTTTCATAGTTTGATGGTTAGCTCATCACTCATGTTGTATAGGTGTTTGTGAGTTTCCAGTTTCAGTCCTATTTTATCCGGGAAAGAATGGTTTAAAAATGTGTTTTACTTTATCTGTCTTTGAGTGAATTTCTACCTTTTGTCAGTGATAAAGGGGTCCTACCAATCATTTCTAGTAATGATACTGAGGTGAATGGGATTCCCATTAAGGGTTCTTTCATAGTGTCACCCTAACCTGCGTTCTGTTATGTACAGAAAGCAAAATGGATAGAAATAGGGGGTCATTGAACTCTGTCAATGTATACTTGTGCTGTATTGAAGAGAATAGTGCTTATTTGTGTAATCTGTAACATTTGCAGTCCATGGTTTAGGGTACAGTGTGACTAATGTACTAATGTAAAAAGCAGCTGGACTCAGTGTTTGTAATCAGGTGTCTGTCATATCTGGGCTCATTCACTCCCTATCGACATCAGTGACTAGATTAGCGTATACTTCACCTAAAGCAGCCCCCTTTTCTTAAAGCTTGTTGTGCTTACAGGTACTCGGTTGCCCCAGGATTTATTCCTTACTCAAAGGCATCTTTTGACAATGGTTACAGAGTATTATACCTAGGAAACAAAAAAATAAGGAATCTAGATAGGATCCGAATTCAGAGACATCATCATCATTTATTTATATAGCGCCACTAATTCCGCAGCGCAGTACAGAGAACTCATTCACATCAGTCCCTGCCCCATTGGAGCTTACAGTGTAAATTCCCTAACATATGCACACAGACAGACAGAGAGAGACATAGAAGGCAAGGACAATGTTAGGTCAGGTTCATCACATGTTAGACAGATGTAGCACCAAATAAGTGTCCAGGAGAATTGTCCAGAACCAAAGAAAAGCCAAGGCAGGCAGATAGCAGGCAAAATCAGGAGTCAGAAAGTGTCAAACACTAGAGTTATAGTACATCTAGGAACCTAACAGAACATATTGTTAGAGTTAATTAGTGCATAAAATCTATTGAGTACTCACTAACATGGCCACATTGGCACATCCCAGGACAGCGGGATGTACACCCTGAGCACGCCTGACAGCTGCAAAGTTGTACAAGCTGCCTAGTCTACATTGGCACAGACTGACGGTTTTCTCCTCCGAAAGAGACTCAAGACCCGAACCACCCTGTTTGCTAGGGTTGCTAAAATAAAAAAAATCAAAACATGACTAGAACGAAGATTTCGAGTTATTCAGAAATGTTCGTCCGAACCATATACCTTATTGTAGATCAAATATTGCCAAGACCTTCGATGAAAACTGGATGTCCCTATACTAGAAGTGGTGGTGGCTTTGACACTCTAACTGGTAGACACTTTTCTTTTTTGGGTTGGTTTTGTAAGGTTGGTTGGTAAGGCATGAAAGACCTTTCGAACACCAGTGGCAGGTGCACACAACACCTGTTAGCGGGACAGATCTCCCCGGTGCCCTGGAGTTTGGACAAAAGTCCTGATCGGGAAATTTGGGAGGTGTAGGTAATGTCAGGCAGATACAGCACCAAAGCAGTTTCCATGAGAATAATCCAAATTCATAGAAAGCTCAGGGCAGGCAGAACAGTGATTGAATGTAATAAAGTCCCCGTTGTTTTTACCAATATCTCCTGTGACATATTATTTGCATAGCTGGTGCAAAACAGGACGAATGGAATTCTTGTTCACTAGCAAAAGCAATTTACGTATTTTAACCTTTAAAGGGATTTTCAAACTGAATTAAGAATTGTATTTTAATGCTAGAGCAAAAAAAAATTCCATTTACCTTAAAGTCTTCATCCCCTTGGACATAAACCACATATAATCCATTGACTAGGATTCATCAGACCTATTGTATTTTATAGGACATATCCAGCCATGCATCAGTGTACTGTATGTAATATTCTACCTCCGGCACCATCTAAAAACTAGCAAAACAAATGACTATGCACAGGGAGAGGTGACTGATTTCTCTCTAAGTGTGTTTTATATGAATTAGCTCTGCTTGTTAATCATCATGCGTTGAAAAAGCATGTGTTTTTATTCCTAATGAAGGAATAATTGCATGGAAGTGGCTGGTAATCAGACTTTTACACATTTATTCTTTATGGAATAGAAAGCACAGCTGCATAGAAAATGTTTTTATGTCTCACCTTATCATTAACCCCACTGAAGCTGGAGGGGCCCAGAATACAATTTGTGGCAGGCTGTTTTCTGGTCTAAAAAAGATTTCTATGGTGGAAGGTAAAGGCAGAGCTGTTTCAGCTTCACACAATTGGAAATTAGCCTTTTAACCAGTGGTCTATTGAGAAAGGAGTTTTGGAGGGTGGGGTGTATCATAGTGCGCTTTTTTTCCAAACGGCAATTTAAACTCTGTCTTTTTTGTGCAGATTTTAATTGATGCAATTTATCAAAGTAAATACGCACCCAAAGCCGCATTTTTTCAGACTGGCAGATCACAACCCACAATACTGATTTTGTGGCCTAGCATCCATACAAACTGTGTAATGTACTAAGCGGTGGTTTGTAGAACCGCACAGTAAGATGCACAGATGTGGTACACACTGAGAACGTGTAGCGTTGTTTGGTACAGTGTCTATAAAAAGGTGGCTGATTACAGTTGAACGCTAAAGTATAGCTGAAAAAATACATTTAAAAACAAACCTTACGATACACACAATGTTAAATATAGCATACAGATGAATCCGGGGCACGGATGTGACAGTCATCATCAGCATTTTAACTTACACCAGGCCTATTGTATGCACAAAGATACACTTCCTAAAAGGTTTGCAATAATCTGCGTGTGGTTTGTGTATTTTAAAATCGCTGTACATTGGATGTGATCTTATACAAATTGCAAATTAATCGATAATGTGGTTTGTGTTTGAAAACCACATCATATTGCTGGCTATTTTTAAATAACATAATAAATTGTACTTTGATACATCTTTTCCTAGAGCTGTAAACAGATGTTATTTCCTATAAAATTGGAATGTTGCATAAACAATGGGAACAAATAGTGATTTGGCAGTCCCAAGCTTTAAGGGTTTTTATTAGGGGTGTGCACTGGGCACTTTTAGTGTTTTGTGTTTTGGGTTCTGATTAGCTTGAGGTTTTGGGTTTTGATTTGTTTTGCCAAAACACCTGACGAAAGGTTTTGGTTCTGATTTAGGGTTTTGGGTTCTGATTTATTTTTAAAAAAGCATAAAAAGCGCTAAAATCCAGTTTTTTGTTTTTTTTACACTCCTACGCTATTATTAACCTCAATAACATTCAATAACAATCATTTCCACTAATTCCCAGTCTATTCTGAACACCTCACACCTCACAATATTGTTTTTGGTCCAAAACGTTGCACCGAGGTAGCTTTCTGGACTGCGTAGTGGAGTGGCCCCGGTACCCAATTTGGTACCGGGGCCACAATACCTCCTCCAACTGGTCTCAATTCCACTGCACATATGGCTGCTCCTCCATCCTCTGCAGCATATAGAGGGTGGAGTTCTAGCGCGTCAATACCTCTTGTTTTCGATCCTGACAGTGCATTTTAATTATTTTTGGAATTGGCCCCAACACTGAATGTAGTTTAATATCTGATACGCAGCTATCTGGACTGCGTAGTGGAGTGGCCCCGGTACCCAATTTGGTACCGGGGCCACAATATCTCCTCCAACTGGTCTCAATTCCACTGCACATATGGCTGCTCCTACCTCCTCCAACTGGTCTGAATTTCACTGCACAGATGGCGGACACCGGATGCACGTCTAACACCAACATAGCTGTTAAGGCCGCAGTTATCCGCTTTGCCATAGGATGACTACTGTCGTACTTTGTCTTAATGGCAAACGACTGTTGGACGGTCACATAATGCCAAAAAAAGAGGTGCAAGATGGAATTGTCCTTGGGCCCTCCCACCCACCCTTATGTTGTTGAAATAGGACATGGACACTTTAACAAACCAATCATTTCAGCGAAAGGGCCTACCAAACAACTGTGGCTGAAATGATTGGTTTGTTTGGGCCCCCACACCAAAAAAGCTATTCATCTCTCCCTGTACAAACTATACTGGCTCTACTGAGGCAAGATGTCGTCCTCATCCTCATCCTCTGACTCCTCTCCCCCTTCAGTGTGTACTTCCTCATCCTCACACATTATCAATTCGTCCCCGCTGGACTCCACAAATACAGGTCCCTCTGTAGTATCTGGAGGCCAGTGCTGTACTTGATTGAGGAATTGATAATTCATTTTTATGAACATCATTTTTTCAACGTTGTGCGGAAGCAACCTCCTTCGCCGCTCACTGACCAGGTTACCCGCTGCACTAAAAACTCTTTCGGAGTAAACACTGGAGGGGGGACAACTCAGGTAACTTGGGAATGCACAAACAATGAACGTAGTAATAGAAATGGCAGTTCCTCTTTTTTGGGACTGCACAAACAATGAACGTAGTAATAGAAATGGCAGTTCCTCTTTTTTGGGACTGCACAAACAATGAATGTAGTGATAGAAATGGCAGTTCCTCTTTTTTGGGACTGCACAAACAATGAACGTAGTAATAGAAATGGCAGTTCCTCTTTTTTGGGACTGCAGAAACAATGAACGTAGTAATAGAAATGACAGTTCCTCTTTTTTGGAACTACAGAAACAATGAACGTAGTAATAGAAATGGCAGTTCCTCTTTTTTGGGACTGCACAAACAATGAACGTAGTAATAGAAATGGCAGTTCCTCTTTTTTGGAACTACAGAAACAATGAACGTAGTAATAGAAATGACAGTTCCTCTTTTTTGGAACTACAGAAACAATGAACGTAGTAATAGAAATGGCAGTTCCTCTTTTTTGGAACTAGAGAAATAATGAACGTAGTAATAGAAATGACAGTTCCTCTTTTTTGGAACTACAGAAACAATGAACGTAGTAATAGAAATGGCAGTTCGTCTTTTTTGGAACTACAGAAACAATGAACGTAGTAATAGAAATGACAGTTCCTCTTTTTTGGAACTACAGAAACAATGAACGTAGTAATAGAAATGGCAGTTCCTCTTTTTTGGAACTAGAGAAATAATGAACGTAGTAATAGAAATGACAGTTCCTCTTTTTTGGAACTACAGAAACAATGAACGTAGTAATAGAAATGGCAGTTCCTCTTTTTTGGAACTAGAGAAATAATGAACGTAGTAATAGAAATGACAGTTCCTCTTTTTTGGAACTACAGAAACAATGAACGTAGTAATAGAAATGGCAGTTCCTCTTTTTTGGGACTGCAAGAATATATTGCTCTATAATATTTTTTATACTTTTTCAATTATTTTTTTATATTTTTTTTTAAAAAAAAATTGGGGTATTTTTTTGGTATTTTTTTTTTATTTTTAAATGATTTTTGGCTAATTAACAAATTGCTATGGACTTATCAGAAACAAATACAGGACAAAAGCACCACTGGACTCAGCAGCACAGACACTGGCCAAAGCACCACTGGAATCAGCAGGACAGAGCACTGGAAAAAGTACTACTGGACTCAGCAGGACAAAGCACCACTTGACTAAAGTAATCAGCAGGACAGAGCACTGGACAAAGTACTAATGGACTCAGCAGGACAAAGCACCACTTGACTAAAGTAATCAGCAGGACAGAGCACATCAACCTCCCTCTTCAGTAACCACAGGGAGAATGAAGATGGCGGCCGCGAGCAGGGCATTTATGAGATCCGAGTCTCGCGAGATCCGACGCGAGACTTGGATGTCATAGCCTCGTTTTGCATTCCTTGGGCGGCCGGAAGTACCCGAACAGTGCTCGGATCCCGTCGTATCCGCACTGTTCGGGTGGGTTCGGATTAGCGAAATCCGAGCCCACTCATCTCTAGTTTTTATAAGAACAGTAGTGGGTGAGACCATGGTCATGTACATCTAGTTAGCACTGTTAGCAACAGAAATGTCATTACATTGACTTCCAAACTTTTTAGCAAGGTTAATGCTGTATTTTGCTTATCACCAACTATTCCATATATAGGCACAAATATACATTAATATTTTATACTGTCTCACAAATAAAAGTGATTATTTAAAGTGGACCTTTCAGCTCATGTAAATGTATATTTCAAACAATTTAATGTTTACAGGACATCAATACATAATTCATGTCAAGTACCTCTTACAGCCCTGCAACTAAAGAAGGGCACCATGTTGGACTGAGTAGCATCACCAGGACACTGTTGTACATTAGTAATAATAATAATATAATGTGATAGTTTTGCATGGTATTAAACATGTTGCTGTGTGAAGATAATATTCCTGATTTATTAAACAGTGTTCAAGTCCTGCAGAGTTTATAGACTTTGTAGTGTCACGGACTATTAAAACAACACAAGATTTCAGTGAATCAAACGGTTGCTAGAGAACATGTCCTAATCTTCTTCCTATAACACAGGAACGATTGAAAAGCGCGCAGTGTGACACTACCCTGTCTTGTTAGGCCAGGGTTTAGCTAGTGGCATTTTTTTAGCAGATGCCAGGGGGTTGGATCATAATGTAAGATTTTTGTGTGGAAAATACAACAAACCAAGAAAAACCATGCAAATAACGACCTTTCTAATTTTGTGTCATGATAGATTCACTTTAGCTATCATTTTACAGCAGTTTGGCATATGAGATACTTTATTACACGTGCAGCATGCATGCATCCATTGTGTAGAATCAAGGACTGCACCCATAGTTGCCAACATTTTTTTTTCTTTTTCCGGGAAATGCCGGCTGGGACGTGGGCGTGCAGGGGGCGGGGCTGCGAAATCGTGTCATTTTGGCCCCGCCCCCGTGACGGAATGACGCAAATCGCGTCATTTTACAGTGGGGGCGGGGCTAAACGCTGCGATTCCGGGTGAATCGCGGCGTTTAAACTAAATTTTTCCCCCTTCCTATCAGGGAGATTGCCACACTCGTCCGGGAGACTCTCGCAAAATGCGGGAGTCTCCCGGACAATCCGGGAGAGTTGGCAAGTATGACTGCACCAGGACCCAGGGTTTCTGGGGGCTGCCCTGCAACCTAAATATGCTATGTAGGCTCAGGTTTGGTTTGTTGTTTTGCTCTCTTTGTGACTGCAAAAGCACAGCATGGTCTGTTTATCAGCCATAGGAGGCCTACTTTGCACAGCACCTACCACAAGAATTTAGAACTATAAAGACTCCAATATCTACTAAGCAGCCTTGCGCTAGTGCCTTAATGTATGACTAAGAATATGCACCATGGCCCAAGGGCCTTTAGTAACAACATTATATAAATACGTATAAATTTAGCCTGAGTTATCATTCGTAAAAAGTACATTTTTTTCCTTAACAGCCTACTTTATTGAGTCACATGAAGAACTTGGGAATTGACTTAATAAATATGTCTAATATATATATATATCTATATCTATCTATCTATCTATATATATATATATATATATATATATATATATATGCACAAGTTAACCCGTGCATGATACTCATGCATTCTAGTCAAATCAAGCTACTTAAGGTGTTAAAAAGGTTCTTGTCATGCATTTGGGCCATAGCCCAGGCCTCAACCGCCAACCACTCCCCACTGTCACCCCCGGCAACCACTAACTACTCCCAACTGTCACTTCTCCTTCAAGAAATATATATATATTTTTTTTAAATCTTTATAAACACTTTTAACAATTAACAAATTAAATTAACAAATTAAAAACATCTTAGTATACCAAATTTCAGCCCTTTCTGAATTTTTTTTTCCACACACACTAAGAATTTAGTAGGTCAGTGTATAACTCCGCCCAGCAGGTGGCGCTGCAGCTTGGTTTTATATTTTCCACACACACACAGATAGACTAACACACGCCACTAGACATTTATATTATAGATTAGAACTGCATTAACAGCATTGTTTGAAGGCCTATAAAAATAATATACCTTTCATAGGGGTCTTTCCATATCACAGTCTGGGATGTGATTTTTGATAAAGATAAGCAAGTGTTTCATAGCCACTTTGGACTCTGTTCCATTGATGTCTATTGATGATAATTCTTTTCTTTAGGTCCGAAAAACCAGTATGTCACCACTCATCTAAATAAACAGAAATATGCAGATAAATGAGTTTCTGCTTTCAGACTTGGTGTACATTTTAAGATAAGTTAAGTTAGAATAAGGGTAGGTTATTTTCCTCTTTAATGCTTCTAGCCTCAGTCATATCTCACCAGTAACATGGAAGTGCACACATGAAATTAGTGCATCGAACCAGGGGAGGATTGTAAACCCGCCATTTTTAAGTGTGCAATTCTATAGGTTTCATATTGGAATCTGGGAAATCCCAACCAGTGTAGAACACACTTTATTATGACATGTCATAGTCAACAACAAATGTAGACACTAATACATTTTAGCAATAAAAATTGAGCATCAGATGGAAATTTAGGGGTCTATACATTAAGCACATTTGGCACTTAAAAAATGCGGAAACGACTGACTTTGCATCTTTTAAGTTCAGTTGCTATGCAATACAGGCCTAACGGAGAAGATTTCACAGAAATCTCCTCTGTTTAGGCAAATACCGTGAAGCATCGCAGTCCCCATAGATTCATATGGCGACTGTGATGTTCTGCAATGAATGAAGCTTTGATAAGCTTTTCATTGCGCAGACAGGTGGCGTTACCTGTCTTTTCCTACAGGACTTTTTTCGGGCTGCACCCACTTTGTGGAATTCCCTCCCTCACACAGTAAGACTTTCCTCTAGTCTCCAAACCTTCAAGCGTTCTCTGAAAACCCACCTCTTCAGACAAGCTTATGATATTCCTCAACCACCATCTTAATCTCCCCTACTACCACCCTCTACACAGCTAACACAGACAACAACCCTCTGACAAACATTGGTACACACACAGCCCACTCAGTACTTTTACCTTTGCATTCTAGCTGGTCCAGTGTGCAATATGATGTAGCACATGTCTTTGTGTTTCAAACTCCCATTGTCACATAGATTGTAAGCTTGCGAGCAGGTTTCTCTTAACCTCTCTGTCTGTATGTATTACCCAGTATTGTTTTAATAATGGTTGTTCCCATTGTAAAGCACTACGGAATTTGCTGGCGCTATATAAATAAATGATGATGATGATGATGATGGGATTGTGCTGAAGCCTCTCTGGCTTCGCAGAATCCTGTGCATGCGCACAGCACTTCCTCCTATCACTGTGATTTGCAGCGATGCATATTTGTTGGTACCAAATATTATTAATCCAAAAACCCCTTAGTATGTTAACAGATGAGAGTAAGGGGTCAAGAACCTAAGGATGCTGTACAGGGCCAGATCTTGTTCAAACTGCTGCTTCTTTGACAGTTTTTGCCATAGTCCCCCGGGGACTGATTTGTGAGGCACAGTTTGTGCACGCATTTTCAGATCACCATTATCATTGTAGATCATTTTCTGCTAATTCTGTATAAATGGGTGTTTTGGTCCCATACATACTACAGTTTGGTTGAAACATCTCAATTGTCATTATAAATGGCGCATGTATGGACACCATTAGAAGTGGACTTCCTTAGGCAGATGCTACCTATTTTAAATTATATCTTGTTTATTTATTTATGCAAACTTTCTATTTTCTATTTTAGCGTAATTTCATTTTCACCTTCTTTGGTAACTTGTTTCTATATTATAACTAATTAGTCTGCCATCGTTAGTCTAGAGATCAGTAGAAGCCAGTGAGCTCATTCTTGCGACTATAGTTACCATGGAGGCATCAAACATATTAACAAAATGTAGGTTTCTGTCAGAAATGTTTAAAAATTGTGTCAATTACCTACATCCAGCCCATTAAATATGTTGTTTTTTATTAGATTTACCATTTAAAAACATATGTTGCACTTCGACATGTTGACAAGTGTGGTAGCTGCAAAAGTGTGTCCTCTCCAATATTATTAAACCTTAGATGGAAAAATTTCTTGCAGATATTAATAGCAAGCTGTTATTCTTAGGTAAATATATGTTCATGCTACAGTTATGATTAGCACCCGCTGGGAAAAACAGACGCACACTAACTTCTTACCTTTGCTCCACCTACTCTTTGTACGAACTCCTCAGCATGGCTCGCCGCAACGATTCGGTCTAGGGGAGAAGTCACAACAAATTACTGAAGGGCGTAGCTACACAGTGTTAAGAAGGGGGTGCACGAGGTGATGACTACAGGTAGACCTTGCACACTACATCTTTTACTGACACCTCAATTTGGTCTGAGTGTCTAGACTGAATATCTTACACACCAATGTACTGGTGAGGGCCCCCCCACTAAGAGAGAGAAAGATGAAACCGAAAGATGATACTCACCGCCGCCTCCTTTTGATGGTATTCTGCACTCCAAGGATCGACATCTAGAAAAAAGGGCGACACAAGGCAGCCCTTTTTAGACAATGCTGTCTACTAGTCTACACTAGTGCTAGCTACAATAATAACAAAATAACAGCGCCCTGGTAGTAACAACAGTACTATGTGACCAGATGCTGCCCATCTTTAAACTTCTGCCCTAACTCAAACCCCACAGTTCAGAAACAACAATCGCAAAAGACAGATGACACGGAATAATGGAAAAAAGCCTACATTTAATGGGGGCCTGACTTCTGGATCCTGGAAGGGAAAATACCTTAAACAAATACACCATACAGTACAGTGATACAATGGGGACAGACTGGGTGCGGTCTCACAATGGCTGGGTACCTCCTAACTGTGACCACAAGCTAATTCTGTACTTTAACTAGTGCTATGGTTTACCTCAAGGGGTATATTTATCAAGCTGCGGGTTTGAAAAAGTGGAGATGTTGCCTATAGCCACCAATAAGATTCTAGCTGTCATTTTGTAGAATATAATAAATAAATGATAACTAGAATCTGATTGGTTGCTGTAAGCAATATCTCAATTTTTTCAAAACCCACAGCTTGATAAATTTACCCCCAGAGCTCTGTTGTTGTAAAAGGGAGATCTTTGCCAAAATATAATAAAACTGTACTGTAATAATCACTGAAGTACCAAGAAATCTTGGTAGAAATAATTCCAGTATATACACTGCTTATTTTAACTAGGAATTATTTTGAACCAAGTAACATAACAGCATAAATGGAAGGAAAAATTGTGTTTCAGCAAACATTGCTTTATTTAGATGAGGTAAAAGATAATTGTGCAGCTGTTTTTAACATGCTTTTGGAAACGGTGTAACAAGATGGTAAGTAGCAATTCTGGGGTTTTATCTCACAGGGAGCGAGGAAAACAATTGCATTGCAGCTGCCTTCCTTCTTTCAAGCCAGCTCGATGTAGGCCTCGCCCCAGGCTAACAAATTGATAATATTCCACCGGCTGACAGGGCTGTACCAGTGGGACTTTCAGAGATAGGAGTTCCAGAAAAGGAAAGAGAAACATTGATTTTTATGAAACCATCTGAATGATAAAACCCCTGACTGAAATGTGACAGGTGAGAGAACCAAATGATCCAAAAAAAGTATTGTGATGTCAGAACGAAATGCAAAATCCATCCATCTTCTGTGACATCAAATAAAAGTCTTCACAGTGACACACAGGGAGAAATAATGCTTTATTGCTGCTCAGACATTCAGGATCATTATTCGGTTTCATTGCTGTAATTAAAACTATTAATGAGAGATGTGATACAAACACAAAATCAAATTCTGTAAGCTATTATAGGGAAGACGTCATGTTAGGGAACTATTTTCTGTTAATCATATTTTCAGTTAATTATTATTAACCCTTATTTATGTAGTGTCCATATATTGCACAGTGCTTTACAGAGAGAATGTTGAAATATTCAGATCAGACCCTGCCCCATTGGAGCTTACAGTATGAAGTTTCTAACACATAAGCACACTAGGGGGTAAATGTATCAAGCTGAGAGTTTTCCGGCGAGTTGGAAAAGTGGAGATGTTGCCTATAGCAACCAATCAGATTCTAGCTGTTATTTTGTAGAATATTCTAAACAAATGATATCTAGAATCTGATTGGTTTTTCAAACCCGCCGGAAAACTCTCAGCTTGATACATTTACCCCTAGGGCTTATTTCGTCAAAGGCTAATTTGCCTAACAGTATGTGTTTGAATTATGGGAGTAAACCCATGTAACCACGGGGAGAACATACAAACTCCACACGTAATGCCCTATTTGGAATTGAATCCCTGACTCCTGTGTTGTGAAGCAAAGCTAATCACAGTTCCATTGATAATGATTGATAATGAATCATCTGTTTTCTGGTGCTTTAGCTGTGAGTTATCTCTCACTGGCCAATAGGAAGCTGCTGTATCATAGAGCACAACATGCTTGCTGACCTCTGACATAATGCTTTATTTAATAGAAAACAGTAATTGACTATATATTGGTATAACAAGAAATTGTCTCTTTCTTGGATCAAAATATCCTTGTGTCACATTCCTTCCTTATTGCCTCGGTTTTTAGTCTGTTACATACATTTTTATGTGTAAATCCCTCAATGTAAAGTACTGGTTTTAAAAATCTTTATAATGTAATTGCATATTTTTTATGGCATAATTTAAGTTATTAGTGAAAGGATCAGGAGAGATGTGCAGCTCTGCCATTATTTAATGTAGTGATTATTATTATTATTATTATTATTATTATTATTATTATTATTATTATGATCATGATCGTATATTTGTAAGGCGCTACAGTGCTTTGCAGTGCCGTACATTAGGGAAAACAGGACATACATAAAACAGGGACATACAAAAAACAAGGACATACAAAGTAGACAAAATAAATGTAGACATGAAAACAAACGGTATGGAGGACCTTGGTTATTAGACAACTTACATTCTATGTGGAAGAGGGCACAGCTGAAACAAGAGGGGCGAGTGTGGCTTAGAGTGGAGATTGGGACAGTTGTGAGCAGGGCCGGATTTACCGCTAGGCAACCTAGGCACCTGCCTAGGGCCTATCGGTTCTCAGGGGGCCTAGATTGGGAGGGACTGGTGTTATGGAAGCAGGGTCATGTGACCGCAGTGGTCACATGGTACACAGTGTTAGGCGGGCTGCTGGAACTCTATGGTAGTCAGAAATGCTGCAGTACCTGCACACTGTCTGTTCCTGGAGTCACCAGAGGTAGAAAAAAGTAAGAGGAAGGGGTACTGTGACGGAGAGCTAGTGTGTGTGAAATGGAAGTTGCAGTGTAAGAGGGGGGCATGTGTGAAGGTGCTGGGCAGAGAGGGGGCATGTGTGAAGGTGCTGGGCAGAGAGGGGGCATGTGTGAAGGTGCTGGGCAGAGAGGGGGCATGTGTGAAGGTGCTGGGCAGAGAGGGGGCATGTGTGAAGGTGCTGGGCAGAGAGGGCACAGTGTGATGAGAGGGACAATAATGAGGGGCCGTATGGTGATGCAGGAGGAGCAGTGTGATGTGCATAGCTTACCCTTCTACTTAACTATAGTAGTATATGCTTTGCTAAAAAATATAGCGCTATGGATTGTTTCAGGAGGGGGGGGGGGGGAGCCCTAACCAATATCTTGCCTAGGGCACCATGAGGTCTAAATCCGGCTCTGGCTGTGAAGGTGTATTAGTGTGAATAGTATCACCAGGGATAAGGTAGTAGGGATAGAAAATAAAGCATGACACATGATTGTTATATGCAAATGAATGCAGAGGCTGTAGAGCAGACCTTTGCAGTCTCCTGAAATGCCAATATTCTAGGCTTCTTCATAGATTGTTGTAGGAGTCATAGACTATGGCATGGGATTTAATACAAATTATGCACCAGGTTTGTGAAAGCTGGCAGAAGGCTACAAGATTCTGGAGTATCATCTAAATAAGAGTCAATTATCCTGTTACTTGTAACATAATCTCAAAACCAACATGAATTGAATCCTGACTGAAGGAAAACAGATAAACTTTTTCATATACAGATTTGTCTGTGATCCATCAACATTTATATAGCGCCAGCAAATTTTGTAGCGCTTTACAGTTGGGGACAAACACAGTAATGAACAATACTGTGTAAAACAGACAAAGGGGTAGGAAGGCCCTGCTCGCTAGCTTACAGTCCATGGACTAACTATACCGTTTATGGCCATGCCTACTTAACAAGGCCAGCGGCAGTACAAGTATCGTTGTTGTCCTCCTATTGCTATCACCATCTCAGGATAGTTAGCAAAGAAAAATAAGCTTTATCAGTCAAATTAAGCTTTTTTTTTTCTTCTTTTTAATAAAGTTATTTTGTTTTTACTTTTTTTTTTTTTTGTTTTAAACAAATTTGGAATTGTAAACCTGGCCTTCCAGCTCCAATGTGCATGCCTGGCAGGTAAGACTCCTGTGACTGCCATCCACTATCGCTGGGGAGCTGATGCTCAGCTGCCCCTATAAAATTTAATTGATAAATTGAAGTGAAACAACTGTGTTAAGCATCAATAGAAAATCTTTTCTATTACCACAATTTGATAAATAGGGGCCTGATTCATTAAGGATCTTAAATAAAGAGGTATCTTATTTCAGTTCCAGTGTACAAATAAGCTATCAAGTATTTGTGTGCTTCATGAAAAAACAGTCAGTATTTAACTTATGTGCAAAACAGAAAACTAGCTTGCACTACTTGCATTGTAACATGGTTTTGTCCAGGAGACTAAATTAAGATACCTCTTCATTTAAGATCCTTAATGAATCAGGCCCTAGACCCCTAGATTATATCTGTGCTCACCGCGCTTGGAAAGTAATTCTGGCCAACAAACCTCAAGCAGCTATTAAAGTGTCTGTATGTAACTTTCCTTCAATTTTTAGTTGTTTTATGTATATTGTAGGATGTAATTTGTATAATTTCAGCTGTTTGCTCCAACATATGTGAACGAGCTCCATCAATATGTTTTACAGTATGCATCAATGTCTTGTGTCATGTGGAAGAGCAGAATGGATCCAGGTCCTGGTCTGAGACTGTCTGATTGATATGTTGTAATAAAACAAGTGCTTGTTTTACCAGTACAGAGCTCCAAGGAATTCCCATCAGCTCGAGGATTTGCTTGTGACATTCTAATCATAATATTAAAGTGAAGCCTTTACAATCCCTTGTGGTGCTGATAATAACTGAGACTCAGGGTATACTTTTGGTAGAATTGTGTCAGGACCTTAAGCAAAAATGCATTTATATTAGAAGTGCTGTACAATAAATAATTCATCTGTAAAATAGGAAACATTCCAGTTACAAGAGAAGACATTTCCGTCAAGGTTCTTTGCCTACTCATAGTAACACGTTACTTGATTATTACAATAACGTATTGCTCTTTGCTGATTTAGGCAGAAGGGTTCACCAGTAATATTAATGTGTCAACTCTTCTTAATTGAACCTGAATAATAAATGCCTTTAATATTGTATAATCAATTACACTCTGCATACACAGATCCTCAAGTAGACTTATTATGAACCTACATTTTTTTATTCAATATGTAATATATTCATAAATACATATATATATGAAACTTTCACTTTTTAAATGTGCCGAACAACTGTGAAAACATCCATATGGTCACTTCACTTGGTCATGCATATAACAGCCTTAAATGAAAAAGCCAAGAGAACATTGCATTCATGTAAACATGTGGTCAGCACATCTTGACCATACCACACGTATAGAACATTTATAATACAAAATGTGAGTGTCCTTATGCTAGAAAAAAAGGACATTTTTAGTTGGTATTCTACCAAGAAAAATGTCCTCATCATAGTAATAAGTTACTGTAATATTTTCTTGCTTACTTTATCATAGCAATAGAGTATAATATCAGTGTGTTACTGCTGATTCGGTATATTTCACCAAGCATTAAGAAATGCATTTATTGGTCTTCATTCATAAGGATGTCAGTATGCCTCAAGCATTTGATTTCAGGACCTCTTGCAGGTATATATAAAGCGTTACCCTTATTATATCAGAAACATACTGTGTATGAGTAATTGTACTTGCTGTTTGCAGAATGGGATACAATGTAATATGGTTCATTTGGCTTGTTGCTTAAAAGGATTACACCATTGAACTGAACAAGTCATACTTGGTCAACGTTTTTACAGGGTATAATTGTTCACAAAGCTGGATTTAAAAGGACGGTAGACAGGGCAGTGTATTCTGAGTAGATCCGCATGGCTGAAGGTATTGCAAAATGATTGCAGTAAGCTGCTTCATGTAAGAGATTGATGGTGTGGCTTGTAGCAGTCTATCATCAGCCCTGATCGCTTGACCTTTCTCAGTTCCGGGAGTAGAAGGAAATATATTGGTCTCTGTCACTCCATTGTTCTTAGAACTCTTATAAAAGGATATCATAGCTGACATCTCTTGGATTCCTAACTTTACAGGGTCAAATGATCCAATATTATTTTCTGGGAATCTCATTGATTTGAGGGAGCTAAAATCTTGAAAACTAGTAATAACATTTATTAATAGAAGTGGTTGTGTGACAGAAAGAATTTAGTGGTTATTGGTGTTCCTCTGATTTAGGTATTTTTTGCCTTAATTGATTGTTTAATGCTTTCCTTTATGGAACCAGGGGCGGATCTAGGCAACTGCTCTACCCGGGGCGATTTTAGGGGGGGGGGGGATGATTTCGGCCCCGCCCCCTTTCTAATTTCTAAGACTGCTGATGGCTGCACAGTATGTGCAGGTCCGTTCAGCATTGGCAGTGTGCTGTCCCGCTGCTCTGATTGTGTTTAAAACACAATCAGAGCAGCCGGGCAGCATACTGTCAATGCTGAACGGACCTGCACAGTGTGCAGCCGTCAGCAGCGATCGCCCCCCCCCTGGATCCGCCACTGTATGGAACACGGTTCACAGATTTGATGCCATGTCATGTTACAAGCAATATTGAAATAATTAACAAGGTGTGTTAAATGTGCTGCAGATTCGTAATATGAAGCTTTGCACATAGGATGGCCTGAGATGCGATAAATAAGGAAGTAAACTAAAAGAAAGCAGGGCAAATGTTCATCCAAACATGGCCACCTTATGACCTTGAGAAATTAAATTAATTCCATCAACCAAATTGCATTAACTATTTACATACATAGTTTTTGTAGCATTTATAAGCCATAGAAATCACATGAAGGGTTCATTAAGAATAGTTGGGAAGAGATTGGAATACAGCTGGATGTGGATGATGTTAATTTATTTGCCGAATGTATAGTCTATGAATAGAGGAAGGACAAGGGTAGGGAATGCACCTTACTGTGTAGTGGTTGGGGTTGGACTGGGAACATTTAATCTAAATTTGGTAAAATGTGCAAAATGTTGTAGCTAAATGTGGAATTAAGTGAATATTTCGCTGATCATTTTATAAAATGTCACTCAACTCTATGAGGAAACTCACAGTATGATTTCGGTCCTAGAATATTACAGGACGAAAGATAAGTGATCACATTACATGGCCATTTATTTAAAAAACATTTTGGGACAGAGCATCCAACAACCCCAGGTTCTCACCCTGAGGGGTAAATTTACCAAGAATCGTGTTTGGTGGCGGTTTTAAACATAACTTATATGTCAATAGTGCCTCCTCTTATGTTCTCAATGGCAAGGTAGCTCAAACTGCATGTTTAAGTTATCAAGCCAATCAGAAGCAGGTATTGAAAATTCTGTCTTTTTCCTGCCAGTTTTGATGGTGGGACATCATGCAGTTTGAGCAATCTCGCCTATCACAGCTGCCTCTTTTGTTTTTCGCCGTATGGATGGGGGTTTTGCAAACCCCAGCTTAGTATATCCAGCTGTTTGTATGATCATTATTGTTAAAATCGGGATGGCGATTTGTAAAATGGTGGTTTTTAAAATTGTTAATTCTTGCTCTTTTAATGACGGGTTGGCCTTTAATAAATCCGGTGGTTTTAATATTGCTGGAAAACCCCCTGAAAACTGGTTGTTTAAGCAAACCGACCTTTAGTTAATGTAGCCCTGAGTCTTTACTGATCACGCCCGGAATTCGATCGCGCGTGTGCTGACCCATTTTCGTTAACAGAGGGGAGGCTACCAGAGAGGGATCCGAAGATGCTCTCTCCATAGGACAGGATGGAAAACAGCGTTTCCGCATGGTTTAATAACAAGGCCCCATAATGCTGGTCTTCAGGAAATGGTGTGAGGAAAGGGGAGGCCAAAGATATACAGTATCTCTGGACCCTGTCCTTTTCCATATTTCCCCCCAAAAATAGGCTAAGTCCCTAGGCTATGTCAGACTTACCCTCATTTTCCAAGTCTATAGTCATGGCCAAAAGTTTTGAGAATGACACAAACATGTTATTTCACAATGCCTGCTGCCTCAGTTTTTATGATGGCAATTTGCATATACTCCAGAATGTCATAAGTAGTGATCAGATGAATTGCAATTAATTTCAAAGTCCCTTTTTGCCATGAAAATTAACTTTATCCCAAAAACAACATTTCTACTGCATTTCAGCCCTGCCACAAAAGGACCAGCTGACATCAGGTCAGTGATTCTCTCGTTAACACAAATGAGAGTGTTAATGATGATAAGGCTAGAGATCACTCTGTCATGCTGATTGAGTTAGAATAACAGACTGGAAGCTTTAAAAGGAGGGTGGTGATTGAAATCATTGTTCTTCCTCTGTTAACCATGGTTACCTGCAAGGAAACACCTGCAGTCATCATTGCTTTGCACAAAAAGGGCTTCACAGTCAAGGATATTGCTGCTAGTAAGATTGCATCTAAATCAACCATTTATTGGATCATCAAAAACTTCAAGGAGAGAGGTTCAATAGTTTTGAAGAAGGCTTCCGGCCGCTCAATAGCATCCAGCAAGCGCCAGGACCATCTCCTATAGTTGATTCAGCTGCGGGATCGGGGCACCACCAGTGCAGAGATTGCTCAGGTATGGTAGCAGGCAGATGTGAGTGCATCTGCACACACAGTGAGGGGAAGACTTTTGGAGGATGGCCTGGTGTCAAGAAGGCCAGCAAAGAAGCCACTTCTCTCCAGGAAAAACATCAGGGACAGACTGATATTCTGCAAAAGGTACAGGGAGTGGACTTCTGAGGACTGGGGTAAAGTAATTTTCTCTGATGAAACCCCTTTCAGATTGTTTGGGGCATCTGAAAAAATGTTTGTCTGGAGAAGGAAAGGTGAGCGCTACCATCAGTCCTGTGTCATGCCAACAGTAAAGCATCCTGAGACCAAATTATGTGTGGGGTTGCTTCTCAGCCAAGTTAGTGGGCTCACTCACTCACAATTTTGCTTAAGAACGCAGCCATGAATAAAGAATGGTTCCAAAGTATCTAACAAGAGCAACTTCTACCAACCATTCAAGAACAGTTTGGTGACGAACAATGCCTTTTCCAGAATGAAAAACTTGCTAGGAATCAAAACATCGAAATTTTGGGTCAATGTCCAGATAACTCCCCAGACATTAATCCCTTTGAGAACTTGTGGTCAATCCTGAAGAGCCAAGTGGACAAACAAAAACCCACAAATTCTGACAAATCCAAGCATTGATTAGGCAAGAATGGGCGGCCATCAGTCAGTATGTGGTCCAGAAGTTGTTTGACTGCATGCAAGGACAAATTGCAGAGGTCTTCAAAAAGAAGGGTCAACACTGCAAATATTGACTGTTTGCATAAACGTAATGTAATTGTCAGTAAAAACCTTTGACATTTATGAAATGATTGTGATTTTACTTCAGAATATCATAGCAACATCTGACAAAAAGGCTAAAAACACTGAAGCAGCAAAACCAATGCTTATGTCATTCTCAAAACGTTCGGCCATGACTGTACATCACCAAACCGGTAAGCCTCACCCTTTCTGACTACCAGAAATTAAGACTACTCTGAAAATTGTCGCTGACTATGCTCGTTTCCCAGCTGGCACTTTATCTTACATGCCCAGGACAGAAAGCTGTGAGACTAGACACCACCACACAAATAGTTATCAACAATAATGTTGTTACACATAACATAAGTATAATATATTATCTGTAATGCTCTGAAATATTTCCAAAAATTACCATAATATTGTTTTCTTTTTCTAAGCTACAGTACTGTCATTAACATTTGCTCAAGTTGTATGCTCTCATGTTTTATTATTGCAAGTGATTAATATTAATTATGGCCATATTTAAGTAATATGACTTTTGTGTTTCTTCTTGGCAGAGCAGTAGCTATATTATATTTTTGGAAATGTCAATTAATCAGGCTGAAGAAGGCATCTGTGTTTGTACAAAAATTCTGTGACACATTTATTTCCTTGTTGTCACACTATCTTCTTATAGTCATAGCATGTCTACAATTTCAAGAGAAAGTTTAGGAGATTCTTATCCTATTTTAAGTTCAGATCCTAGACCTAGACTAAGCCTTACCAAACACAAGCTGGACCTGCTGCTTGATACTATCATCATCATCGTCAACATTTATTTATATAGCGCTAGCAGATTCCGTAGCACTTTATAATTGGGAACAAACAGTAATAAAAAAATACTGGGTAATACATACATACATACGTAGAGGTAAGAAGGCCCTGCTCACAAGCTTAAAATCTAAGGGACAATGGTTTGATACACAAGGGTAAGAGCTACATCATATTGAATATTTGTCCAGCTAGAATGCAAAGGTTGCAAAGTATTTAGTTGGCTTTATGCTCAGTTACACAAATTTTGTGGTCAGAGGGTTGTTGTCTTGTGTTAGCTGTGTAGTGGGTGGTAATAGGGTAACCTAGGGAGATTAAGAATGTGGTAGAGGAATATTATAAGCTTGTCTGAAGAGGTGGGTTTTCAGAGAACGCTTGAAGGTTTGAGGACTAGAGAAAAGACTTACTATGGATCAATGTTCAGTTTGGCCACACACACACATAGGTGGATAAAAGTTGGAACTGATCCGGCAGTTTGGGAGATGGACCAAGCAGTCTGATGAGATTATAACATTTTTGCCTGTGAAGGTGGTCAGAAGATGACGGTCATCTTCCAACTGGATCCAGTGATTTTGTTTTGTGGGCATACAGAGTACCAATTGCATGATATCACTGCTGTCATTACAGCATTTGGACTATATAATACAGAACCGTCAAAGTAATTTAATATGCCTTTTTAAAAAAAAAGCAGATGGGAGAAGGGGTTGTGTGGGAGGATCTTTCACAAGCCTTGATTGTGACTTTTCAATGGTCCTTCCGCTCACACAACCGAAAATATAAAGGCATAGTGAATATAACCCAAGTAATACTTGTTAAAAGGTGTCTGTTTGGTAATAAAGGAGGAAGTGGCCGTGGGTTTGTTTGTATTTATTAATTAAACCCTTCTTAGTAGAAACACTTTGCACCCAGCTGGATATGGCCAATGCCATGGTTCAAAATATTACTAATGTCTGTGATTAAATAAAATAAAAAAAAACACTTCCCAATACGATGCCAGTTGGAATATTTGCAAAAATATTGAGATGGTAACACAACTGGTTCTACTGTGCAATTATCTTTCTCTTTGACTCTGTGGGTTTGAGATTCAAAGCTTTTTTGGCAGGATTCGGCTTTCAACGTCAAGTCTGAATGCAAAGGCTGGTAAATAGGATGAACAATAGATACACAAATAAATGTTTACAGATGGATCCAGAATTCATGTAATGTTTGGTGGAGGTAAAAATATACCTGGAATCAAAATGACTCGGTTGTTCTTTATCAACCGAATCATGTAAGCTAGGGTACATGACCTGACCTGACCTAATATAAAGATTCACCGTAGTTTCTACAAAGGTTTATGATCTCTGTTATTAATGTTGAATGAATTGGAAGAAAATGAAAAACACTTAAACAATAAATAAATATGAGTATTTTAAGCTGAAAGCAATTCTGCAATCTTAGCTGTTACCTATCAAGAAAACATCAGCTGGCTAAATGCCGACACTTCCACTTCTAATGCCGGGGGGTCCAGCGGGCCGTAATTGGGTCAGCATTATGATTGTTGACAGTGTGAACGTCGACAATCAAACTGTTGACATTTTCAAGTTGCCCCACAATGGAATTGTTGGCATTTAGCCTGCTGACATATTCATGACAGGTTAAATGCCAACATTTCCAGTTTCGGCAATAAGTACCCAAGCCATATATTATGTAAGTATATATATATATATATATATATATATATATATATATATATATATACACACACATATAGAAGTAGTCACACAAGTCCAAGGTTTTCGGTACAACTGACCTCAGTCAGTTTTATTAAGCAATTCAAAACAATCCGAACATAGATAAAAGGCTGGAAGATCCTATCTCCTGTGAAGTACCTTATGTCCCACACACGTACCAAACACATAGATAATTGCTCGCCATTAGCATCTCTCAGGAGGCATCTAACCCCCTCCCCAGGTCTAAGACAGTGATTGAGCTTCTCTGCCTTTTACAGGCACCACTCAGGTGCAACTCCCGATTACCAGCAGGTTCATAGGTAACCAGGAAGACTCACTTACAGGCCTAATTGATGGAGTCAGCCCTCTCTCTCCATCCATAACACCAGGGACTCTTACCATATTCTCCAACAGATGGGACACACATTTTGGGAAGCATTTCTCAGACACAAAATTAATCTGCCTGCTCCCTGGTGTTTTAGTGTACAAAAGGCAGAAAGCCTGGTACACATCCCTCTGTCCCTCTGCCATTCAGCACTAATCCAGTCACTTTGTCACTATATATATATATATTATATATATTAGTATATATATATATATATATATATATATATATATATATATATATGTGTGTGTGTGTGTATGTATGTGTGTGTGTATGTATATATATATATATATATATATATATATATATGTGTGTGTATATATATATTTATATGTGTGTCTATATATATATATCTATAATATAAATGCTTAGTGGCGTGTGTTAGTCTGTCTGTGTGTGTGTGTGTGTGTGGAAAAAATAAAGCCAAGCTGCAGTGCCACCTGCTGGGCGGAGTTATACACTGACCTACTAAATTCTTAGTATGTGTGGAAAAAAAATTCAGAAAGGGCTGAAATTTGGTATACTAAGATGTTTTTAATTTGTTAATTGTTAAAAGTGTTTATAAAGATTTAAAAAAAGTATATATATATATTTCTTGAAGGAGAAGTGACAGTTGGGAGTGTGATACTCAGGACCGCTGAGAGAGATCCCTGTGTCTGGATAGACATCTGGATAGATGTGGCGATGAAAGTGAAGGATGAGGTGATGGAGAAGAATGATGAGGTGGTGACATGTGGACAAAACCCACGTTAAAAAAGGGTGCTTACGTCGGGAAGTAACGCTCTTCCCCTGAGGAGGCCAGGGCTATGGCCCAAATGCATGATAAGAACCTTTTTAACACCTTAAGTAGCTTGATTTGACTAGAATGCATGAGTATCATGCACGGGTTAACTTGTGTGTGTGTATATATATATATATATATATATATATATATATATATATATATATACATATGTATGTATATGCACATACACACACAGTTTTATATATATATATATATATATATTGATATTATTGTATATCTTCCCAAAACAATATTGCAAATATTCACGTGTTACAATATAACATTTACATACTAACAAGACGCTGAACACATTCATCTGCATGTTGCAGCAGAAATCGAGATTCATAGGACTAAAGTTTTTCAATCTTCAAATGTCCTGTACTGGTGTGTCCTGTGCCCACTGTAGACTCCTTTTCTTGTTCTTAGCTGACAGGAGTGGAATCCGGTGTAACCATAAATGTCTGAGTTCCGGGAAAGCAATTACACATACAGTAATATCCGCCAGCTCTGGCTGGCGTACTTTGCCATAAGTGTAATTTTTCAGCTCTGCTCCAGCAGAGCCTCACTGCGCATGTGTGGAGGGATCATATGAGCCTTCACTGTCCAATGACACATGTCTTTCTGTAAGTGCTGTTTGTACGCATGCCCAAGGTTTTCGGTCAGAGCATGCACATGGAGTTTGAAGGAGTCTGTGAAGCGCACTCGTCTTCAGATGAGAAGATGAAGTGAAAAAGGTAAGTTATTACTTCGCCGGAACAGCGGTTTTACGTGACAGCTGTTTCTGTTGAAGATTTTTAATAAATATGCACAATATTTCAATCCTTGTCTTTGCGATGAGGATTGAAATCAGTCCTGCATAAACTGCGGTGTTACATAAATAAGGGCCTGAAAATGGTAAATCTGAAACTGTGGAAAGGAAGTTTTAGATGGCCCCATAACAATTTGGACCTAAAGTCAGTCCACAGAAAGCACAATCCATGTTGTCAGTTTTACCCTGGCAGATGTAGGAAAGTGTTTCACATTGGAATGAGTTGAGCAATGTGTGCAGGGCAAATGTAGGATCACATCTGGACAGAGTAAACTGCAATACATTGTAAAGTATAAGATTTTTCCATAAGTATTTGAGGGCAAAATAGTTGGCTTTGGTGCATTTAGTCAAAATTATACTAATAAATTGACCTGATTACATATTTTTCAAATGTCCTGATTTCAGGGTCTGTCCCAATAATCAGGACTGCTGGGAAGTGTGTCTCACAGTGGTGCACACCTGCCACTAATACGTGCACCAGGGGCAGGTGGAGGAGGGTTGTGGTTGGCCCATCTCTACTGAGGTGTCAGCATGCCTTAACGTGGTGTAGCCACGCCCTAAGCACAGTCGCACTCCTTTTTGGAACTGTACCTCCACAAAGCTCAAAGGGGAAAATTCAATTGGCCGCGTTACTGGCAAAAGTAACGCAGGCAGGGCACCATTACAATTAATACAGTAATTTTAACCCGGGGAGCTGCGATCAGAAATCAGCGTTAAACATTAATGCACTAATGGTAATAATGTGCGCTATTACCGTAGTAACTGTAATAGTGCGCAGGCCGCAAAACTTTCGGTAGTAACGCGGCCAATTTATTTCCCCCAAAACTGTTTTATATAATAACATTGAAATGTTGGGAGCCACGTGATTAGCAGAGCACAGATGGAAATTTGCAGTGTGTTGTGTTTTCTCTGTAATTAAGTAGGAGAGATATGAACTATTCACATTAGTAAACTTGAGTCTAGCTTCAATTTTGTTATTTTAATCCCTGTCAGATATGTAATGAATCTAAAATATATAGTTCTCGACATGTTGCAATGGTATATATGCCTTAAATGCAGATATAGTAATCAGTTTATTAAAAGGGAATTCAGTAGTTCTACCTCATCACACCACATGACAGCAATATAAAACTAGCATCTCATTATCACTACTTTATTAAACAAGGATAGCAATAATAGGTTGAGTTATTATATACTGATGCAGTGCAATGCGATTGGGAACAGTTTTATCTGAACTTTAGGGGACAGACCCCTCTTTGCATTGAAACCCTCACATACACATTACATAAAATGAGCTGTAATATTGTATCCTTCCCCTGCTGTCCCCAGAGGTGGGCTGGACGTTTCCACCTTAGACCTGTCAGTCCATGCGCCTAAATGCCTCTGCCTCTGATTCTTTCACACTTGTCTACTTCGATCTCGCACTGCAAGACAAGTGAAAACCAGAAGGGGAAAGGACGTGAGTAAAGAGCCGCAGTGCTCAGTAAACAAGCTGCGGCAGGCACACCACCATGCCACGCAGGCACATCCGTAGCTGCTCCATTGTTAACCCCTGCTCTATTGGCATGACTCAACAATGGACTTTTCACTGCATGAGAAAACCTTTCAGGTTCTCCAGTGTTACATTTACACTGTCAAAGACTTAAGCACTACATCCCTCCAGTCAGACAGTGAACAGCTGGAGATAGAGAGATCTTTGCTTTTCTGAGAACACTTTCAGTGGGTGACAGCTGCAACAGGTGTATTCCTCTGACAAGCATTTGAGTAAATGTGTTTCTCTGAATTTTAATCCCTACAGTTACATTGATGCTTAAAATTGCTACCCAATTAAAAGCAGAAAGGCTTTCACATAGACCTCTCCCAGTTATCTGCATTGAGGATTCTCACTGAATACATGACTTAAATATGTGTAAGCTGTGAGAAACAGAATGAAAAACAGAAATCATGTATTCATTTAAATAATTATTATAATAGTCGAGTCCTGTGGGACAGCAAGTGCTATATTCATTTGTTTTTTTCTTATATAACTCAGATTTTATTATGATGAGCATATAAGTGTAACATTGCTGTATAGAAAGGGAACACTGAAGGGAATGTTGATTAAGTATCATTCAATTATTCATTGCTGCCCGACTAGAAATGTGATGTTTGGATGAGGACCACAAACACAAGCAGCCTATGGTCTAAAATTGAATTTGATCAGTTTTTGTATTATTTAATCCATGCAGTGCCGGACTGGGACATGAAGGGTACACTGAGGAAACCAATGGTAGGGGCCCATGTAATAGCATGCTCCTCCACTTCGGGAGCATGCTCAGTCTGTAGAGGGGGCGTGACAGGGCAAGACTAGAGCCTAATAACTGCACCTAGGAAGCATTGTTACACATACATTACTGGAAGCTATATATACATTAACATTATTTTATTTTGTCTCACTGATTTATGTAGACTGGATATAGAATTACTGTGGACTGTGGATGTGTGTTTCCACGTGTGTCTTTGCTGATAGCTTTTGACTGACATGTCCCAACATGCTATAACAGCCACTGGCATGGCATGCTGATTCCACTGCACTAGTTCACATATACTGGAATAGAATCACTGTGAACTGGACACATGATGAAAACAGGACTCCACATCCTCAGTAATGCTATATAGAAGAGGACACCCGGGCAGAGGCAGCTTATGAGATTAGTAAGCCGTTGTCTGAGACCATCAACCCTCACATGTGAAAAGGAAACAATGGTGGGGAAAAGTATATGCCCCAAATCCCCCAGTAGAGGCTGCAGGTGGAGGAGATCAGGGCCACCTTAACTACTTTATGGGCCCCCGGGCAATGCAGTGTACCGGGCCCCTAAAAAAATATATATATATATAAATAGTGTGTGTGTGTGTGTGTGTGTGTAAAAAAAATATATATGTATGTAAAAAAAAAAACGTGATTATATATATAATCACCTTTTTTTTACATATATATATATATATATATATATATATATATATATATATATATATATATAGGGGCCCCCTTAACTTACCTTAAGTCCGATCCTCTTCTTTTTTCCGCGCCGCTGAGTCTCTTCTGCCCTCTTCCGTGCTGTGGTTGCAGTGAATGCTGGGCGTGACATCACGCCCAGTATTCACTGCGAGCACAGCACGGAAGAGGGGACCAGGGAGGGAGCCGGATCACCGCTGATGTGACCGCAAGGACCCCAATGGAAGAGACGGCCCTGGAGGAGGGGTCCGGTCTTCACAGCAGCTCCAACATCTGCTGCTCCATGTGGGAAGAAACTCTCTAGAGGGTACCGGTGACTCCCACTGATGATGTCATCAGACCTCTGCATGGACCCACATCATGGAGCAGTGCAGCAGGATAAGAGCTACTGACATTGGTGGATTGGGAGATCAGTGTGAAGCAGGATATAGCTCCCAACTGTTCCTGCAGTGAGGTCAAAATCTGTGGGGACAGTTCCCCAAAATCGGGACTGTCTTGCCATGACAGGCATCCTGCTCTATGCTGACAGACAGGGAGCTGAGCCATTCAGGGCAGAAGGTTGATCTCTTTCTGTCAAACTCAGGACATTTACTAGGGTGCCAGAACCTTTGGGAGGGACATCCATCTGAAACGACCCACATGTCATGGTTGGTTCTCTATAGTACAAACGTGAGTCCATTAACACTTTACAGCTACAACAGTGTGCAACTCTCCCCCCCCCTCCCCTACCATATCTCCCCCACTGCCCATCACCTTCCCTCATATTAGCAGTGACTCCCTACAATCAGAAGTGCATTCTCCAGGCTGCAGTCTATCTACGACTTAGCATCCAGAAGGGCTCTCTGTGGAAGAGAGCGAGCCAATCACGTGGGGTGGGGGGACACAGGCACTGGAGCCCACTACTGAGTGTGTGGAGGGAAATGGAGGCAAACAGGAATCCACAGACTTGGAGTGAGGTAGTGGGAAGAGCTGGGTTAACTAACAGTACCGGGTAGGTTCCTGTGAAAGTGTGGAAATTTTGCGGTTTCAAACACATCTCCTATATGCAACAAACTACTTTTAACCAACTTCTTTGGTTTCCCCCTGTATTGTTCCTTTTAGTGGCATTTTGTACAAGTACAATACACATTAATACCCGTTCATGTTTTCTGAAGAGGGTGTTTGATTAGTTACTATTAAAATAGTAAACATACCACTAGTCTCACTTTACTTCTTCTGTTGGAAGATCTAAATATGGTTGCTAAACTGGAATTATAACAGAGAATTTCAGTTTTGCCTCCCCATATTCACACATTGCAAACAGCAGAGTGCCAAATCAATACGAGAAAGAGAAAAAAGAAGAAGAAAGGAAAACATAACTCATATTGCAATAACACTTTTTAGATTTTTGCCTCCCTGCAGAGCACAGACGGGGCTCGAGTTTTGCAAAGGCAGATGGGGTTGTTGAGCAAGTTTATAAGCTCTCAGCTGCAGTCTGAGCCGAGAAAAGTACTGATGCAAAAATCTAAATGAATCGCTGTAGCTTAAAGACCAGCAGCTGACTGCTTCAACTATACTGTGCTCCAGCAATTACTTCCAAGTCTAAAATAAAACATATTGGCTCATTCTGTCACTGCTGCACTTCATGTCGAAAAATCTGTCCCAGAAATAACATTGTTAGCAAAACTTAAAAGTCACTTATCTGAGTGATATCTACATTATAACAAAACTGTCAAACTTACACTTGGAATATTTTTTTCATTTTAGTCATTCTTCTATTACAATACAGGACTTGGCTAAATTAGATATAAAACCCTTTAATTTATTCTTAACAATCTATGAATATGAAATCAAACAAAAATTGAGAACTATACTCATACTTACCATCTTTTTGATGTTCCCCTCCGGTGCCAGAGGTGGGAGTATGGACGGAAGTGGCTGGGCTTGGTGAATTGCGTAAATTATGTCCCCCGCCTGATGTAATGACGGTTATGCGCTATTTTATAGTGGGGGCCAAAATGACACAATTCCCTGAGAATCGCGTCATGTCAGCTCTAATCCTGCCCACTTCTTTAGGAAGTGGGCAGATGGGGGGGGGATGCCGTACTCTCCTGGGAGGTCGGGAAACCTACCCGGAATTCAGGAGTCTCCCGGACATTCCGGCAAGTATGACTAAAATACATCAAGTTATCAAATATTGATATAGCAATACAAAATATAGTTTATGTTGCCTTTTGGATTCTGGGGGTTCAGGACAAATGCCCTCTCTGCCTTTTCCACAAAACAGCCTTCACTGGGCCTGATGGTGACTTAACAGCAGAGCAAAAAAATCGAGAAAGGTGCAATTTTTCACCTTTGCAAAATCATGTTGCATTGGAGGGGGAGGTAAATTTAAAATGTGGGGACAGCTTTATAGTTGGAACAGAGCATGTCCTAGATTAACATTGAATTTCAGTGTAAAACTAAAACTGTCAAGTATTTGTGTGCTACATGAAAAACAACCAGTGTATTCCTTGCGTGCAAAAATAAATAAATTAATATGCATCCTTTATATTAACGTGATTTGTCCGGGAGCAAATTTACTCCTTTTTTTTTTGCTTTGCTTCGAACTCAGCATCAGGTCCATAATGTTCATGCAGATTATATACTTTACACATACCTGCCTACTTTTTAAATCTGTACTCCGGGAGATACCGAAGTGACAGAGGGTAGGAGGGGACGTGACGACGATGTTACGTCACTATAGCCCCGCCCCTACCATAACATACAGAAATTCAAGGTATTGAATAGCAGAAGGCGGGACTTAATGACACGATTAAGCCCCCCCCCTCCCCCGCCATTCAGTGCCTTTAATGTCGGCATTTTACAGGGTCCGGGAGGTTTGCCTACTCTTCGAAATTCAGGAGCCTCCCAGAAATTCCAGGAGAGTATGACTACAAAAGTAGCCTTTACTTACAATATACATTGGGATAAGAGGTTTGAATCCACTTTGTTTGACTTGTGACTCCTAAAATCCTGTATTCTGGAAGTTGTTACTACACTGTTTCTAGCGGGTTGTGGTTGCGTTAAAAACATTTGTGATTTTTATTTTAGTTATAATTGGTGGAGAATATTATTATTTCTGTGCACAACCCTGATAACCGGAATGGCAACGGCATAGTTTTTAAATGTCATTCCTTTCATTACTTTAGTCAAATATTTAACTTTAGTAGTCTTTTAAACATATACAGTTAAATGTTATCGTACAAAATGTCATGTGTCTGTCTTTCATCTATAATGTTTCTCCAGAATTCAGAGAATGATTTCTAGTAGTGCTGTCAAATGTGACAGATGCATATGTCCATGCCTGTTATCCATGTAAGATGGTGCTGGGTAAGTCAGTGACCTTCTCATCAGGATCTTACCTATTTGCGCACAGCTTCAGACCGCCTGGTGCAAAGCAAAAATCTGCATCTCCAACACAATGACAGATGCAATGGGGAGGTGTTCCTCACAGAGGGAGGGAGAGTGTTAGAATGCTTAAGGGGAGGAAAGGAGAAAAATGTGCAGCCATTTGTACATTTTTAACCCATACCCTTGTAGAGTTAACACCTGCTGTGACATGACTTGCTGGATGCTTTGGTATAAAAATGATGACTGGCAGGAGGGATTTCTGACATAGATGGTACTATGTCTGTTCACCCAAAACTGTCTCTCACAATTGAAGATCAATAGCCTAGTTCTTCCTCTTGTAAGCAGACAGGAAGCTCTCAAGCCAGCATAGTCTTAGTGAAATTCCTACCTAATTAGAGTGGTTTGTGCATATCAGGGATTTTTATGAGACACTGGTAACTCATTACGTATGGATGATATCATTGTGCTCACCTGCATGTAAAGTGTTGTGTATTGTGGTCAATAGAAAATTGTTTTACCAGCATATAGAAGTATGCTGTCCGAGAAGAGTTCTGCTTTGTTATTAAGGCAGGTACTCAAGTTTTTTTCTTCCCCCGCAGCGTTAAGAAAAAAAAAATCTCCCGCGGGTTTTTAACTGCAACACCGACCATTTTTAGATAGCGCAGCGCGAAAACTCGTGCAATTCAATTGAAAAAGAGGGAACGCTGCCCCAGCGTATTAAACATTGTGTTTACGAGTTTTATGGGGAGTTTTAACGCGGTCATATATAATACCAAAAAAAGGTTTTGCATACATT